>NC_082711.1:177847893-178147893 GCF_030144855.1 Hypanus sabinus
TCTTTACTGTACCAAGTGCCGCCGCTGGGCTTTAAGCATGCAGTTGTAATTTAAGTTGCAGTGTTTAAGAGCAGGGACGTGAAAGTTTTACTATCAGCGACAGATTTAATGTGTGGCGGCAGGGAGTTCCAAACCCGTAATGGCCCTAGGGTACAGTGAGTAGCGGTGGCAGTCCTTGTTGGTCTGGATGGTCTTGTAGTTCAGGGATTGGTCATGTCGGGTTGCTGGTCTGTTATTCTGCTGACACAAAAGTTGACTAACGTTGGACGGAGTTAATGAATGAGTTTCCTTGTAAATTGTAGTATGCCCGGCTATTGTGCGGCGTCTTTGGAGAGTATCCCATTTGAGGTCGGGAAGCATATCCGTAACGCTACTGGTCTTTCTATAACCACTGGTTACAAACCTGGCAGCTCTTCTCTGGACTTTCTCCAGGTTATTGATGAGAACGGTTTGGTAGGGATCCCAAATGGCTCTACAGTATTCAAGTCTTCGACGGACGAGAGTTTTATAAGCCATTTATTTTGTGGTTTTTGAGCAATTCCAAACGTTACGCCGTAGAAGGCCAAGGATTTTGTTGGAACTTGAAACGGTTTGGCTGATGTGTTTTGCCCAGCTAAGGTTATCTGACAGTCCAATGTCCAAGTAGGGGCGATGTTTTACTTCCTGGAGTGCAGCGTTCTCCATCAAGTACTGATGATGGTAAATTTTTTCCTGGTGGGTCATTCTCATAATGTAGCCCTTTGAGATGTCCAATTTCATCCGCCAGGAGGACTCCCACTAGCACAGCGAGTTGATGTCTTGTTGAAGGGCATTGCAGTCATTTGGAGAACTTATGGGTCTGTGCAGATTCAGGTCTTCTGCAAACAGCCTAACTTCAGAGGTAACACAAGTTGGAAGGTCATTTATATGGGTTAAAAATAGTAGTGGGCGCAAGGCAGTGCCCTGTGGTACCCCCGAAAGCACTGGACAGCTGGATGAGGATTGCCCGTCTGGTGCCGTTTAGTTAGAAAGCTTTTGATCTAATCCTTGGTAGAACCTCCGATGCCAAGACCAAGGGTGCCAATAGACAATAGACAATAGGTGTAGGCGTAGGCCATTCGGCCCGTCGAGCCAGCACCGCCATTCACTGTGATCATGGCTGATCATCCACAATCAGTACCCCGTTCCTGCCCTCTCCCCATATCCCTTGACTCCACTATCTTTAAGAGCTCTATCTAACTCTTTCTTGAAAGCATTCAGAGAATTGGCCTCCACTGCCTTCTGAGGCAGAGCATTCCAGACCCCCACAACTCTGTGGGTGAAAAAGTGCCGGCGCTGAAACCCCAACATTTCACTTTGCCTGCCTTGCCTTGTTAACGAGGGAGGTCAGAGGAGAACAGCCAGACAGCGAGGCGGCAGTAACTCAAATAACCTCACTTTACATCAGTGGTGTGCAGAACCACAACACTTGGACATTGAAGTGGATGGGTTACAACAGCAGACAGTACACCCGCGGCCCCTTTCTTAGGTGCAGGAGGTACCGAATGAGTGTGAAAGGAATGGAGGGGTATGGATGATGCAGGGAGGACATTTAGTGTGAATTGGTATCAGGGTCAGCATAATAGTGAGGGCCGAACGGCCTGTCTAGCACTGACCTATGATATTCGGAAGCCCCACTGGAAATACAACCCGTTCCAGAATGGGACATGGATGGAGATAGGATTTAGAGGGGTTCACGCAAGGCTCGGTAAGTACCAGGGAGAGAGAGAGAGAGTGGTGAAAACAGAGACAACGACGGAGGACTAGAGGAAGATTAATTATCACATACACTGTACATCAAAATATACAGTGAAAGGTGTCGTTTGCGTCAAATCGAGTGAGCAAGGATGTACTGAGGGCAGCCCGTGGATGTCTATGTAACCAAATAACAATTACAGCACGGAAACAGGCCATCTCGGCCCTTCTAGTCCGTGCCGAACTCTTAATCTCACCTAGTCTCACTGGCCTGCACTCAGCCCATAACCCTCCATTCCTTTCCTGTCCATATACCTATCCAATTTCACTTTAAGTGATAAAAACTCGTTCCACACAGCTACCACTCTCTGAGTAAAGAAGTTCCCCCTCGTGATACCCCTAAACTTTTGCCCCTTAACTCTCAACTCATGTCCTCTTGTTTGAATCTCCCCTACTCTCAATGGAAAAAAGCCTATCCACGTCAACTCTGTCTATCCCCCTCATAATTTTAAATACCTCTATCAAGTCCCCCCTCAACCTTCTACCCTCCAAAAAATAAAGACCTAACCGCCGTGCTTTCAGCACCAGCATAGCATCCTGCCCCTTACTAACCCCCAACCTGTGCGCCTTTGGAACGTGGAGGAGGTCACGGGGGGAGGGGGGGGAATTGTCCAAACTGCTCGTAGACAGCGGCGCCGATTGGACCACAAGCTGGCGGAATGAGGCTCCGCACTAACCGTGACGCTGCCGGCGTTGCCCTTGGCTTCAATGCCTGCCATTGTCTGTACGGTGTCCGTACGTTTATGGCTGCGCGGGTTTCCTCCGGGCGCTCCGGTTTCCTCCCACTTTCCAAAGACGTACGGGTCAGGACTAGTAAGATGTGGCGCCCGAAGCATTGCGACACTCGCAGGTCGTTGATATAAACGACAAATTTCACTGTATGATTCGACGTGCATGTGTTAAATAAAACTAATTTTTAATTGTCAGAACTTTCAAAGCACTGCGGGAGATATGTTACGTGGGGGGGGGGGAGAGAGAGAGAGAGAAGGAGAGGGAGGGAGGGGCGGGGAGAGAGAACGAGAACTTCCGAGTTTTACTGCAGACACAGACCTCGGGTCTGTGCACAACGGGAGGAGTTAAAACGTGGAACAGTGAAAAGATTTCATGCTGAATTCGTCTTGTGCAATCTGAAATGAGAAGGAAATGGATTTTTTTCGAGAAGCCTTCACACGGCACAGGGTTCTTACCAAACAGGGGGAGGGTGTCGGGGAGGAAGTCCAGAGGTCGGGAACACGGCTGGGAGGGGGGTGGGGGAGCGAGTAAGATTGTCAGCGTTAAAAAGAACAACACAGACAAGCGCAGGCCGCTCGGCCCACCTTCTAACCTGCTCAACCCTTCCCTCCCACATAGCTCTCCAGTTTTATATCATCCTTGTGCCCATCTTAGAGTTTCTTGAATGCCCCTAATGTATCTGCCTCCACTACCACCCCTGGCAGGGCGTTCCACACACCCAGCACTCTCTTTAAAATTTACCTCTGACCACCATACCTCCCACTTGCTTCCCTCCAACCACCTGCAGATTATGTCTTCTCGTGTTAACTCTTTCCATTCTTGGAAAAAGTCTCTGACTGTTTCTGTCTCTTATCACCTTGTGTACCTCTATCAGGTCACCTCTCATCATCCGTTCCGAAAAGAAAACCCCCAGCTCACTCAGATATTATTCATAAACCATGCTCCCCAATCCAGGCAGCACCCTGGTCAATCTCCTCTGCACCCTCCCTAATCCAGGCAGCATCCTAGTAAATCTCCTCTGCACCCTCTCTAATCCAGGCAGCATCCTGGTCAATCTCTTCTGCACCCTCTCTAATCCAGGTAGCACCCTGGTCAATCTCCTCTGCACCCTCTCTAATCCAAGCAGCATCCCGGTCAATCTCCTCTGCACCCTCTCTAATCCAGGCAGCATCCCGGTCAATCTCCTCTGCACCCTCCCTAATCCAGGCAGCACCCTGGTAAATCTCCTCTGCACCCTTTCTAATCCAGGCAGCATCCTGGTCAATTTCCTCTGCACCCTCTCTAATCCAGGCAGCATCCTGGTCAATTTCCTCTGCACCCTCTCTAATCCAGGCAGCACCCTGGTAAATCTCCTCTGCACCCTCTCTAATCCAGGCAGCATCCTGGTCAATCTCCTCTGCACCCTCTCTAATCCAGGCAGCATCCTGGTCAATCTCCTCTGCATCCTCTCTAATCCAGGCAGCATCCTGGTCAATCTCCTCTGCACCCTCTCTAATCCAGGCAGCATCCTGGTCAATTTCCTCTGCACCCTCTCTAATCCAGGCAGCATCCTGGTCAATTTCCTCTGCACCCTCTCTAATCCAGGCAGCACCCTGGTAAATCTCCTCTGCACCCTCTCTAATCCAGGCAGCATCCTGGTCAATCTCCTCTGCACCCTCTCTAATCCAGGCAGCATCCTGGTCAATCTCCTCTGCATCCTCTCTAATCCAGGCAGCATCCTGGTCAATCTCCTCTGCACCCTCTCTAATCCAGGCAGCATCCTGGTCAATCTCCTCTGCACCCTCTCTAATCCAGGCAGCATCCTGGTCAATCTCCTCTGCACCCTCTCTAATCCAGGCAGCATCCTGGTCAATCTCCTCTGCACCCTCTCTAATCCAGGCAGCATCCTGGTCAATCTCTTCTGCACCCTCTCTAATCCAGGCAGCACCCCGGTCAATCTCCTTTGCACCCTCTCTGAAGCTTCCACATCTTTACTTTAAGTGTGTATCAGAGGGTTGTAGGAGAATGGGAAGGAAGGAGCTGCTGAGGTCACTAGCTCCATGGAACTAGATAGCAGTAAAGAGGCCCATCGGCATGTGTCCATCCCTAATTCCCCTGCTCAGCTTCCCCTGACCAGACAGAGAACAGCCAATCAGCTGCATTGATCCACAGGGCCACCCTTTGTTCTTGTCTTGGCTGGCATTTATAACCAGTTCTTCATTAGCACAGTGGTTGGTCTTCCTGATCAGCTCTGGAGAACCCCAACCACTGTCACCAAACTCATAGTTCCCTTACTCCACACTGCTCATTTCTACCTCGTACCCAAGACCCACAAACCCGACTGCCCGGGTAGGCCCATTGTCTCTGCCGGCTCCTGTCTCACTGAACTCAACTCTGTTCTGCTCCCTTTTGGTTTAGTGCCTTCCCACCTGCATCTGCAACAGTTCTCATGCTGTTGATCTCCTCACTAACTTTCAATTCCCTGTCCCGACCACCACATTTTCAGCATGGCTGTCCAGTCCCCATACACTTCTATTCCCCAATCAAGAAAAACCTGGAAGCTCCCTGCTTCTTTCTCAATAAAAGAGCCAACCAATTGTCCTCCACCACCACCGCCCCCCCCCCACGTGGCAGAACTGGTCCTCACCCTCAACAGTTTCTCCTTCAGCTCCTCCCACTTATTCCAAATTCGAGGGGTAGCCATGGGCACCCGCGTGGGCTGCAGCTATGCCTGCCTTTTGTTGGTTATGTGAAACAGTCCGTGTTCCAAACCTTCCCCGGTAATGCTCCCCAACTCTGTCTGCACTATATTGACAACTGCATCAGTGCTGCTTCTTGCACCAGTACTGAACTTGTCAATTTCATCAACTTTGCCTCTAACTTCCACCTGCCCTTAAACTCACTTGGCCCATTTCTGACACCTCCCTTCCCTTTCTTGATCTCCATCTTCAGAGACCTTCTGCTGACATTTTTTATAAACCTACCCGTTCCCATGGCTATCTTGACTATACCTCTTCCCACCCTGCCTCCTGTAAAAACTTAATTCCCGTTTCTCAGTTCCTTTGTCTCTGCTGCATCTGTTCCCAGCGTGAAGTTTTCCTTTCCAGGACATCAGAGATGTTCTTAATCTTCAAAGAATGGAATTTACCTTCCTGCACCATTGATGCTGCTTTCATCCTCATCTCCTCCATTTCCCAAACACTCATCCCATCTTCCCACTGCCTTAACAGAGGTAGAGTTCCTCATCCTTACCTACCACACCATCAAAACTTTCACAGCCAACACATCATTCTCCCCAAATTTCACCATCTCCAAAGGGATCCTAATGTTTACCTTCCCCCTGCTCTGCTTTCTGCAGGGTTCACTCTTTATTCCCTTGCCCATTCCTTCCTCCTCACTAATCTCCCTCCTAGTTCTTATCCCTGCAAGTGGCCAAAGTCCTACACCTGTCCATTCACCTCCTCCTCACCTCCAATCAGGACACCAAAAAGTTCTTCCAGATGAGGCAACACTTCACATGCAGATTTGCTGGGGTTGTCCATTGTATCCAGTGTTCTCGATACAGCCTCCTCTGCACTGGTGAGATCCTTTATAAATTGGGGGATCACTTCATCGAGCACCTCTGGCTCCATCCACCAAAAGCAGAACTTCCCGATGGTCAAACATTTTAATTCTGATTTGTATTCCCATTCTGACATGTCGGTCCATGGCCTCCTCTTGTGCCACGATGGAGGAGCAACACCTCTTATTCTGTCTGGGTAGCTTCCAACTTGATGGCATGAGTATCAAGTTCTCCTTATGGTAAAATAACATTTCCCTCCCCCTTCCCTCTTTCTGTATTCCCTGCTCTGGTCTCATGCCTCTCCTCACTTGCCCATGACCTCCCCTGAGTCGCCTCCTCCTTCCCTTTCTCCTATGGTCCACTTTCCTCTCCTCTAAGGTTCCTTCTTCCCCAGCCCTTTACCTTTCCTACCCATCTGGTTTCGTGTTATCACCTGCTAGCTTGTCCTCCTTCCCCTCCCCTCACCTTCTTATTCTGGCATCTTCCCCCTTCCTTTCCAGTCCTGAAGAAGGGCCTCGGCCCGAAATGACGACTGTTTATTCATTTCCATAAATGCTGAGTTCCTGCAGCATTTTGAGTGTGTGGGTTAGTATCTCTGCCTGTCAATTGGGAAACCAGGGTTCAATTCCCCTGATGGGGAGGTGCTTCCGAAGTTGGGGCAGTCTGGTAGTGTAGTGGTTAGTTAGTGGAATGCTTAACAGCACCAGTGACCACCGATCTGAGTTCAATTCCTCCCCCCCCCCCCCGTCTGTAAGGAGATTGTACGTTCTCCCAACTGGGTTTCCTCCGGGTGCTCCAGTTTCCTCCCACAGTCCAAAGACGCATAGGTTAGAGTTAGTAAGTTGTGAGCATGGTGACACTTGCAGGCTGGCCCCAGCACATCCGCGAACTGCGTTGGTCGCTGACGTAAGCACTGTATGTTTCGATACACGTGTGACAAAGAAAGGAATCTAAACCAATCTGACGAGCTATGTGTCACCTGTGTTGAATGGGTTAACCCTGTTGTGTAGGCTCAGCTCACTGCGATCTGCCGACTGTTAACTCGCCTTACGAGTTGACCCAAGTGGGTGGGCGCACGTGTGCGGTCCTGTCTGAGGGCAGCACAGGCAGTAACTTGCGTTCAGCCGTAGCTCGTACACAGCAACAAATCAAAGTTGCTCCTCGGTGGGAGGATGAAAATAAAAATGAGGTTGTCTCTTAACCGTCTCCTCTGGACACAGAGGAAGGGCGGTGGGTGATAGACTCCGCAAATAGACAGAATTGTATTTACACAACACACACACAAATGCTGGAGGAACTCAGCAGGTCAGGCTGCATCTATGGAAAAGAGTCCAGTCGACGTTTCGGGCCGAGACCCTTCAAAGTCCTACCACGCGTTGCTCGGCTTTCCAGCATCTGCAGGTTTTCTCGTTTGTGATCGGAGAACCATATTTACATCATTTCCTCGTGGTTAGTATGATTTATGGTCTCTCTGAATCTCTAGACAGAGAGAACAAGAGGAACAAGTTTCCAATGGTGTGTGAGTATAGGACCAGAGAGCACATCCTCATAATAGAAATAATTTAAAACAGAGGTCAAAAGGAATTTCTTTAGCCAACAGGGCAGTGAATCTGTGGAATTCATTGCCACTGATGGCTGTGAAGGCAAAATCATTGAGTATATTTAAAACGGAGATTAGTAAATTCTCGATCAGTAAGGATGTCAAAGACGATGGGGAGAAGGGCTTGAGAGAGATAGTCTGAGCCTGAGGGCTCCGTTGGTCAGAGTTGACCATAGATATTGTGTCCTATCTGTCTAGATACGCAAGCCTGGGCAGTATGATATGGAGAGCAAGCTGTTGCCCACGTTGCGAGTCTGTCTACACAACTGACGAACCCAAAGGAATGCCAGAGACTGACACAGTTTGGCACCAGTAGAGTTGCAGGAGTTGCTAGTCAGCATTGAACTCGATGTCGGACTGGCCCAGGGTCTCCAGCTCTGGATTTTTCCCTCAGGGTTTACCCCTGAAGCCCTCCCCAGGAGTGGGTGAAGCCGTAAGGTAGCAGAGGTTTGAGATCAGAGTTTTCATTCTCCTGGATGAGATGCCAACCTCGGCTGATGAGCCTCACCTGCCAGAAGCGACTGGCTTTAAGGTGCCAGTAACCCACCTTTGCCCGTTCTCCTGTCAGTAGAAACAGTTCCACTGGGCTTAGTAGCTAAGCCACATGTGAAGGCCAGGAGATGGTCAGGGGCTATTTGAGACACACACCATTGGCAGTGGAAGCTTGTTCCCACTACCGCCCCCAGGGATAATAGATTAGCCAATATTGAATGGTGAAGCAGACTCGATGGATCGAATGGCCTAATTCTGCTCCAATGTCTTATGCCTCTCCATCTTACCCGCTCTGTCTCACCCTACCTGAATCTCTCTCGAAAATCTCTCTGGGAATTGCTATTCAGTCTCCATCTCTCCCTGAGCATCTCTGTTGGTATCTGTCTGCTGCTTTCTGAAAAACTCTCTCTCTCTCTCTCTCTCTCTCTCTCTCTCTCTCTCTCTCTCTCTCTCCCTCTCTCCCCCCCTCTCTCTCTCTCTCTCTCTCTCTCTCTCTCTCTCTCTCACACACACACACACACACACACACACACACACACACACATGCATACACTCCCACACGAAAGCCATGGATTCAGATCACGATAAGGCATTTTACCTTAACCCGATGAGTTCAGACCAATAGAAAATTTACCTTCTGGTAGCCACAGATCGGGACTGTCAGAGTAGAAAACTGCTGTGGACGATCGATGACCCGTCTTACTCAAAGAACACTTCAGCACTGAATGTCCTTTTCTCCGCAGGGTTTACATCAGGATCCCTCCCACCAATAGCATGTTGTTTTGTTACATTTATTGAAGTTAATTCTTACTTGACTGGTTTCTCTACAAGTTCACACCAGGGGAGGAGGTTATTCAGCCCGACCAGTGTTTCCACCTCCCTATCTTTAGAATGATGATACACAGAATCAGGTTTAATATCACTGGCCTATGTCATGAAATTCGCTGCTTTGCAGCAGCAGTACATTGCAATACATAATTTTAAAAACTATAAATTACAATAAGAGATATATAAATTTTAAAAATAATTAAGTAGCACAAATAAGAGAGCAATTTTTTTTAAAAAAAGTGAGTTAGTCTTGATGGGCTCATTGTCCATTCAAAATTCTGATGGCAGAGGGGAGGAAATTCTTTCTAAAATATTGAGTGTTTCTCCAGGCTCCTCTTTCCACTTCCGATCCCTCGATGAGGACTGGTGTGTGTTCCCTCGACTTCCCCTTTCAGAAGTCCACAATCAGTTCTTTGGTCTTACTGATGTTGAGTGCAAAGTTGTTGCTGTGACACCACTCAGCCAACTGATATATATCTCGGATATACCGTCAGGGAAGAGGTTCAGGAGCCTGAAGACACACACTCAATGATTCAGGAACAGCATCTTCCCTCCGCCATCAGATTTCTGAACGGACAATTGTGGTGAACTACATTTACCTGTCTGGACACGCCCCCCTGCTGACTGCTCCTGTGGCTCCTCCCAGACCCCGGTATAAAGGCGATTGGAGGCACAGCCCCTTCCTCAGTCTCCAGGATGCTGTGTGATGGTCACTTGCTGCTTGTGCTTTCTTCCAGCCAATAAAAGCCTACCTTAACCCACGTCTCAGATGGTGCATCAACAATGAACCCATGGACACCACTTCACTACAATTTTTTGTACTACTTACTCAACTATTATACATACAGAGTGTGTGTATGTATATATATATAACATATGTGTGAGTGTGCGTGTGTGCGTGTTTGTGTGTGAGTATATATAAACTGTAATTCAGTTTTTATTATGTATTGCATTGCACTGTTGCTGCAAAGACAACAGATTTCACGACATCTGCTGGTGATATGAAACCTGATTGTGATTCCTGTACCTCCTCCTCAATGACAAGAGGGCATACGTTGGGTGATGGGGTCCTTATCACGCGACATGCCACCTTTTTCAGGCATCTCATCATTTGAGGCATACTGTACGGTACTGTAAGTCTTTTCCCTGTCGCAGGCAAATCTAAAATCTAGGGGGCTTGGGTTTAGGCTGAGAGGGGAAAGATTAAGAGACCAGATGAGCAACTTTGTCATGGAGAGGAAAGTGCTGCCAGAGGACGTACAACGAGGCTGTAATAGGTACATCGAGAGAAGTGGACCCAGCACGGGAAATTGGGACCGGTTGAATGGGTTCTGTGGTCAATATGGATTGGTGGGGCCAAAGTGCTTGTGATCCCTGCAGTATTGCTCTCTGACTGGGGCAGTTAATATTAAAACTTAAGATAGCCACTATCATTATGGGGTTCCTTTCCTGTTAGTGGTTGAACCACAGTTGGCCAGAGGAGGCTTTGGAAGTAATAGTTTGGCAATTGCCCAGGCAACATGGTAGTGTTGTGGTTAGCATAATGTCTTACAGTATCAGCGACTTGGGTTTAATTCCCACTGCTGCCTGTAAGGAGTTTGTACGTTCTCCCAGTGACCGCTTGGGTTTCTTCCTTCAGTGCAAAATGTACAGGTCAGTAGGTAATACACACAAGAGATTCTGTAGATGCTGGAAATCTCAAGCAACACACAAAAACGCTGGTCAGGCAGCATGTACGGAGAGAAATAAACAGTTACATGTTTTAGGACTGGAAAGGTGGGGGGGGGGAGAAACCAGAATAAGGTGGTGATGGGAGGGAGGGGAAGGGTACAAAGAAAAAGCTGGCAGGTGACAGGTAAGGGGAAGTAAGAAGCTGGGAGGTGATAGGTGGAAAAGGCAGGCTGAAGAAGAAGGAATCTGATAGGAGCGTGGACCATGGGAGAAAGTGGAGCGTCAACTGATTAGTAGGTTAATTGGTCATATGGATGTAATTGGGTGGGCTCTCGGGATCAGAAAGGCTTGTTACCGTGCTGAATCTCTAAATAAAATCATAAAATAATCTGAGCAAACTACAGAAACTGCGCAACTCAGTGCCATTAGTCATAGGATGGTAAGGAAAAGCAGAAGGAACTATGTACAAGTCTCCGTGAAGTTCCTCTGCATCAGCACAGACAGCTGTGGAAGGCAAGTCATTAGGTACAGTTAAAACGGAAGTTGACAGGATTTTGGTTAGTCAGGGCACCATAGGTTACAATGAGAAGCCAGGAGAATGGGGTTGAGAGGGAAAATAAATCAGCTATGATGGAATGGCAGAGCAAACTCTATTTGTCCGAATGCTTGATTCTGTGCAGAGGTCATAGGCACATTATATATATATATATATATTTATATATATAGTCCTAGGGTGCCCAAGACTTTTATACAGTACTGGTTAACCTGTTTCTGACATGGGTCTCTTCTGAACTGTGAGTGAGAAGGGGGCAGTGAGACGGGGAATCACCGTTGGGAAAAGGGGGGGGGGGGGACCGGGAAGCACCGGAGAGACATTCTGTAATGATCAATAAACCAATTGTTTGGAATCAATTGACCTTGCCTGGGCGTCTCCGTACCCAGGTACCTCCTGCCGCGCTACTCCTCTGGCACTTGTCTCATACCCCTCCTGGGGCACTCCACCCTCGCCATTCCCAACATCCTTTGCTCCCGCCAGATTTATAATCTTGCTCTCCACTCCACGTTGACAAATACAGTCCTGTGCAGGAGCCTTAGACACCCTAGCCACAAATACGTGCCCAAGACATTTGCACAGTTCTGTAAATCTTATGGTCTAAAAGTTTTGAAACCCCCCCCCCCCACCTCTCTCTCCCTGGAGACACAAGAAACTACAGACAGAAACTGCTGAAGGAAGTGGAGACCCTTGTTCGTGTAGTGGTTAGCGAAACGCTTTACAGCACCAGCGATCGGGAAATTGGGATTCAATTCCCACCATGGTTTCCTCCCACGTTCCGAAGACGGACAGGTTGGGGTTAGTGAGCTGTGGGCATGCTGTGTTAGTGCTGGAAATAAGACAACACCAAGCACATCCTCGTTAGTTGTCGACACAAACAACACATTTCACTGTACTTTGAGGAACATTTGACTAATAAAGCAAATCTTTATAATAGAAACATAGAAAACGTACAGCACAATACAGGCCCTTCAGCCCACAAAGCTGAGCCGAACATCTCACTACCTTAGAACTACCTAGTTTTTACCCGTAGCCCTCCATTTTTCTAACCCCATGTAGCCATCCAGGAATCTCTAAAAAGACCCTATCGTTTCCGCCTCCACCACCGTCACTGGCAGCCCATTCCACACACTCACCACTCTCTGCATAAACAACTTACCCGACATCTCCTCTGTACCTACTCCCCAGCACCTTAGAAATATCCCCTCTCATGTTAGCCATTTCAGTCCTGGGAAAAAGCCTCTGACTATCCACACGATCAATGCCTCTTATCATCTTGTACACCTCTATCAGGTCACCTCTCATCCTCGATCGCTCCAAAGAGAAAAGGCCGAGTTCACTCAACCTATTCTCATAAGGCATGCTCCCCAATCCAGGCATCATCCTTGTAAATCTCCTCTGCACTCTTTCTATGGTTCCCATGTCCCTCCTGTAGTGAGGCGACCAGAACTGAGCACAGTACTCCAAGTGGGGTCTGACCAGGGTCCAATATAGCTGTAACATTACCTCTCGGTTCCAAAACTCAATCCCATGATTGATGAAGGCTAATGCACCGTATGCCTTCTTAACCAGAGTCAACCTGCATAGCAGCTTTGAGTGTCCTATGGACTCCGACTCCAAGATCCATCTGATCCTCCACACTGCCAAGAGTCTTACCATTAATACTATATTCTGCCATCATATTTGACTTACCAAAATGAACCACCTCACATTTATCTGAGTTGAATTCCATCTGCCACTTCTCAGCCCAGTTTTGCATCCTATCAATGTCCCATTGCAACTTCTGACAGCCCTCCTCCTCACTATTCACAACACCTCCAATCTTTGTGTCATCAGCAAACTTACTAACCCATCCCTCCACTTCCTCATCCAGGTCATTTATAAAAATCATGAAGAGCAGGGGTCGCAAAACAGATCCCTGAGGCACACCACTGGTCACCGACTCAATGCAGAATATGACCCGTCTACACCCACTCTTTGCCTTCTATGGGCAAGCCAGTTCTGGATCCACAAAGTAATGTCCCCTTGGATCCCATGCCTCCTTACTTTCTCAATAAGCCTTTCACCGGGTACCTTATCAAATGCATTGCTGAAATTCATATACACTACATCTACTGCTCTTCCTTCATCAATGTGCTTAGTCACATCCTCAGAAAATTCAATCAGGCTCATAAGGCAGACCTGCCTTTGACAAAACCATGACTATTCCTAATATTATTGACAATGGTCAAGGTCCATGCTGAATTTCAGTGGGAGTGTGGGTGACCCACTCCTCCAGAATCTTTAGCCACATCCTGATGTTGGATCCAGACTCGAAACTTCAACAGGTAGCACTCTGCCTCCACAGATGCTGCCTGACCCATAGTGTTTCTCTGGAAGTTTTTTTTTGCTTCAGATTCCTGCATCTGCTGGCGTATGAGAGGCAGAGACAGGGTAAATGGCCACAATCTTTGTCTCAGGCTCAGGGAAATCGGGAAAAATAGGTATAAGGTAAAAAGGAGGGTGGTCAGAATATGGAATGAGCTGCTAGAGGAAGGAGTTGAGGTAAATATATTAACATTTAAAGGGTACTTGGACAGAGACAATGATTTGGCCAAATGTAGGCAAATTGGATAGGTTAGCAGGGATCAGTTGGGGCAAAGGGTTTATTTCTGTGCTGTGCCTGCTTCTGCAGATCCTTCTGTCACCATAGACAGTCAGAGTTTCTCACCGAGATCTGTATATTCCCTTTGTTCAATACCCCTCTCTCAGAACTGGAGGACCTTAATTATAAGGAAAGATTGAATAGGTTAGGACTTTATTCCTTGGAATGTAGAAGATTGACAGGAGATTTGATAGAGGTGTACAGAATTATGAGGAGTATAGAAAGGGTAAATGCAAGCAGGCTTTTCCTATTGCAACCAGATGTCATGGGTGAAGGGTGAAAGGTGAAAAGTTTAAAGGGAACATGAGGGGAAACTTCTTCACTCAGAGGGCTGTGAGAATGTGGAATGAGCTGCCAGCACAAGTGGTGCCTGCAAGCTCAATTACAATGTTTGGATACGTACGTGGGTGATAGCGGTGTGACAGGCTATGGTCCCAGGGCATGTCAATGGGTGTAAGCAGTTTTGAAGTTTTCAGCATGCGCTGAAGGGCCTGTTTCTCCAGTGTATTTTTCTTTGACTATGACCAACTTGCTTTCTTTTTTCCCCAGTTGTGCCGAAGTTTCTCCCGTCTCCATAGATGCTGCCTGCCCTGCAGAGTATTTACTTCTTTTTCTGATTTTTGTTGCAGATTTTCTGGATCCTGCAGCTTTTCAATTTCCAGAATTTCTCTCCATTCCCGGGGACAATCAGTATATGTGTGTGTGTGTGTGTGGGGGGGGGGTAAAATAGGGGGCAAAGTGTGATGGGAGAGGGGTTGGGAAGGTGGGAGAAGGAGAACAAAATGAAGAGAAGGGAGGGGTGGAAGTCCGCGGGAAGAACTCACACAATTTATTCACTGTGTTTCTTTGTTTTAGATTTTATTCTGAAGTAAATTTTTTTTATACCTGACACCCTGTCAGGGAGCGAGGAGCTCGAGGTTACCAACGGTGCAGGCAGGGTGAGGGACACCTCACAGTGCAGCTTTGAGGATGAGCATTTCGAGGTGTGGGGGAAGGAGGTGGGTAGGTCAGTCGAGGGGTGTGGGGTTAAATCCCATTCATCCAGACCAGACATTGCAGCACCTGATCGGGAACATCCAGCACAGAGGGAGTGCTGCACTGAGGCAGCATCGTGCCACGGGAGGGTGCTGGTGGAGGGAACGCCTCACCATGGGAGGAGACTCTGTGCTGTGGGAGGGGTGGTGAAGAGGGAGTGCCGTGTAGTGGGAGGGGTGACCAGAAAGGAGTGCTGTGCAATGAGAGAGATTTGGCAAGGATGAAATGTCATGGGAGAGGTAATGGAAGGGAACACTGTGCTGCGAGAGGGGAGGGGAGGGGAGGAGGCAATACTGGGCAGTAGGAAGGGCTATTCTCTGAACTGAAAATGAAACCAAGTCTGTGCCCATTCCAGAGGGAGGAGACAATATTGGGGCCACCGTTCTGATGAAGAGGGAGAAGTTATTTCTGTCCTGTTGTCAGTATTTCTCCAGCAATCACCTTCATTGAAGTATGGAGATTGATCTCGCAGATTGTGAAGTCTTGCTGTGCTTCCTGCCACACTGGGGACCTCTGATTGGACTGTGGAGCTGACAGGCACTACACAAACGCAAACTGTGACTATTCTGATCCCACCGTCGCCTCTATCTGGGTGTCCCACTCCGTCCACTTCATCTCGTTCAGCCTGTACGGTTGAAAGAACAAGTCATTAGATCCACCAGCCCTCTCATACCTCACCCCTACCCCCTGTCCTGACCCACACTGGGTCACCCCTCAGCATTCGGTGGGCTGTTCCCAGGAAGCTCCTCAGAAACCGACAACTGGGACAGTCTTCCATCCTCTAAGTCTGCAGTGCCGACGTGCAAACCAACACCACTGCTGGACACTCAACAATGCCACCAAGTACTAACAAGTTGTCTTTCTAACCCCTACATCCCTCCCTGTCTCCATAACCCTCACCTCCACCTACACCCGTCTCTGTAAACCTCTCAGTACCCCAAATCCCACCCCCTCCACAACTCACTCCTTCCACGACACCCCCCCAAATCCATAACCCCCTTCCAAGCCCTACACCCTTCCCGTCTCTGTAACATGTTCCTTCCCTACACCCCTTTCCATCTCTATAAACCTCTCCTTTCCCAACATCCCCCAATACTTCTGAAAAATCCTCCTTCCCCTATACCCCACACCCCTCTACCCCTGAACATAAACCCCACAACTCTCTACCCCTGAACGTGAACCCCACGCGCCTCTACCACTGAACATAAACCCCACACCTCTCTACCACTGAACATAAACCCCACACCCTCTACCACTGAACATAAACCCCACACCTCTCTACCACTGAACATAAACCCCACACCCCTCTACTCCTGAATGTGAATCCCACACCCCTCTACTCCTGAATGTGAATCCCACACCCCTCTACTCCTGAATGTGAATCCCACACCCCTCTACCCCTGAAAATAAACCCCACACCCCTCTAACCCTGAACATAAACCCCACACCCCTCTACTCCTGAATGTGAATCCCACACCCCTCTACTCCTGAACGTGAACCCCACACCCCTCTACCACTGAACATAAACCCCACACCTCTCTACCACTGAACATAAACCCCACACCCTCTACCACTGAACATAAACCCCACACCCTCTACCACTGAACATAAACCCCACACCCCTCTACCCCTGAAAATAAACCCCACACCCCTCTAACCCTGAACATAAACCCCACACCCCTCTACTCCTGAACGTGAACCCCACACCCCTCTACTCCTGAACGTGAACCCCACACCCCTCTACCCCTGAACATAAACCCCACACCCCTCTAACCCTGAACGTAAACTCCACACCCCTCTACCCCTGAACATAAACTCCACACCCCTCTACCCCGAACATAAACCCCACACCTCTACCCCTGAACATAAACCCCACACCCCTCTACCCCTGAACATAAACCCCCACCCTCTATCCACTGCACATTTAAGCACCTTCCCACAACTCTGCAAATGTTGCTACTGGTCCTGCCTGCACTACCTTCCCTGGAAGCTCATTCCAGTTTTCGACTACTCTGAGGAAATGGACCCCCTCAGGTCCTCTTTATACCTTAGACTAGTGAGCCTGGCCCTATCAGACCATAAAGGTGACTCGAACAAAGCCTCCAATAATCTATATGCATGCCTCTCAGTTTCCCTGACCAGAGAAAGCCATCCAATCTCTCCTGAGAACCCATCCTTTAGTCTCAGGGACGGCCTTGTGAAATTTCCCTGCCCCTCTCTGGCTGAATCACCTCTGGTGTCCCCGCAGACCCTAATACTCCTTAAGAAGGGTTAGGACATCAGACCTGCAGCTGAGGTGAAGTAAGTGGCCCTCCCTCCCGTATCCCTTCCTCCACCCTGACAAAGCCGAACGATGGCTGGGTCGTTACCTCAGGCACCAGCGTCGGTCCTCTTTCCCCTCGGGCGTCAGCCCCACTGTCACGTCCGTGAAGCTATGGTTGTTTTTACATCTCGTCCGGACCCAACTGGGCAGCCTCCGCTCAAAGTAGAGAGTAGTGACAGCCCTCTGTAAGGATCATGACCTGGTTAGATAGCACCCACAGCTCGGAGAGAGCCCCTTCACCCCCTCTGGCCTGCACCAGGAACGAACGTTTTACTGTAAGATGGTTCTGGGCCTCTACTCACTGGAGTTTAGAAGAATGAGGGGTGATCTCATGAAAACCTATTGGATATTGAAAGGCCTAGATTGAGTGATGTATAGAGGATGTTTCTTATAGAGGGGAGTCTAGGGCCAGAGAGTGGTGAATCGGTGGAATTCATTGCCACGGACGGCTGTGGAGGCCAAGTCACTGGGTATATTTATAGCAGATATTGACAGAGTCTTGATTAGTCAGGGTGTCAAAGGATAAGGGGAGAAGGCAGGAGAATGGAGTTGAGAGGGTTTATAAACCAGCCATGGTTGAATGGCAGAGCAGACTCGATGATCCAGTTGGTCTATTCACGGTTTTACAGTCTGCAACGGCAGCTATCAAAGGAAGTCAAAGACACCATCAAAGCGAAAAATAGGGCATACAATACAGCAAAAATTAGTGGGAAAATAGTGGATTGGAAAGCTTTTAAAAACCAACAGAAGACAACTAAAAAGCCATAAAGAGAGAAAAGATGAAATATGGAGGTAGCTGGCCAAAAATATCTAAGAGGATACAAAAAGTTGTTTTTTTTCCAGATATACAAAGAGTAAAAGAGAGGTGAGTGTGGGTATTGGACTGCTGCAGAGGTAGTACGCACTAAGCATTTTAATCAGTCTTCACTGTGGGAGACACTAGCTGAATGCCAGAAATGTCAGAGTTTCAGGGGACAGAAATGAGCAGAATTACTACCTGGCCCTGTGGCTCAGAAGGGTAGGGAGGTAGAAAAAGGGTGGAGGTTCTGAAAGCAGAATACGGAGAGTTAGGAAGGAAGCTGAGAGCAGGACCTCAAGGGTAGTAATCTCGGGACGTACCATGTTACAGTGAAGATAGGAAAAGAATGAAGTGGCAGATAAATGTGTGATTGAAGAATTGGATCACTGGGACCTCTTCTGGGGCAGGTGTGACCTGTACAAAAGGGACGGGTTGCACTTGAATTTGTGGGGGGGTCCAATATTTTTGTGGGCTGATTTACTGGGGCTGTTGGGAGTGGTTTGGACTAATAAAGCAGGGGAGTGGGAATCAGTCTGATAGAGCTGAGGACGAGCCTGCAGGTTTACAAGTAAATGTAGAATGCAGGACTGAAGGTGCTGTATTTAAATGCGCTTAGCATTTGGAATCAGGTGGACGAATTTGTGGTGCAATTGGAGATTGGTCGGTATGACATTGTGCGAATCACTGAGTCGTGGCTGAAAGAAGGCCACAGTTGGGAGCTGAACCTCAAAGGATGTACTGTACTTTGTATCGAAGGGACAGGTGGGAAGGCATAGGCAGTGGTGTGGGAATGTCAGTAAGAAATGGAATTACACCCTTGGAAAGAGGTGACACAGGGTCAGAAAATGTTGAATCTTTGTGGGTGGAGTTAAGAAACTGTAAGGGTAAAAAAACCATTATGGGAATTATATATAGGCCTCCAAATAGCCAAGGTGTGGGGTTGAGATCCTACAGGGAGCTGGAAAAGGCATGTAATAAGGGTAATGTCACAATTGTAATGGGGGACTTCAATATGCAATGGGATTGGAAAAATCAGGTTGGTGTCAGATTGCTAGAGAGGGAACTTATTGAATGCCTGTGAATGGCTTTTTAGAGCAGCTTGTGCTTGACCCTACTCGGGGAAAGGCTATCTTAGATTGGGTGTTGTGTAATAACCCAGATCTCTTTAGGGAGCTTAATGTAAAGGAACCCTGAGGAGGCAGTGATCATAATATGATTGAATTCACACTGCAATTTGAGAAGGAGAAGCATGTCACATATATCAGTATTGTAATGGAATAAAAGGAATTCCAGAGGCATGAGAGAGGAGCTTGCCCAGGTGGATCGGACAGGGGATACTGGCGGGGATGACGGCAGAGCAGAGGGGGCTGAATTTTCTGGGAGTAGTTCACAAGGCGCAGGATAGATACGTCCCACAGAAGTTCTCAAATGGCAAGTCTGGGCAACTGTGGGGGACAACAAAGTTAAGGCCTGCATAAAAGCCAAGGAAAGGGCATATAAAGTAGCAAAAGTGAGTGGGAAGTTGGATGATTGGGAAGTTTTTAAAATCCCACAAACAGCAACTAAAAAAGCTATAAGAAGGGAAAAGATAGTCAATAATATAAAGCAGGATACCAAAAGTTTTTTTTCAGTTATATATATTAGTAAAAGGGAGGTGAGAGTTGATATTGGATCACTGGAAAATGATGCTGGTGAGGTTGTAATGGGGGACAAAGAAATGCAGATGAACTTAATGGGTACTTTGCATCAGTCTTCACCGTGGAAGACAATGACAGTGTGCCAGAGGTCGGTGAGTGTCAGGGAGCAGGAGTGAGGGCCATTGTTATTACAAAGGAAGAAGTGCTAGGCAAACTGGAAGGTCTTAAGGTGGTTACGTCACCTGCACCAGATGGACCACATCCCAAAGAGAGGGCGCAGGGCAGGGAGAGACACATACACACACAGACACACACACCATAAGAAGAGTCGGGAGGAGCTTCTTCCATGACCAGAATTGGGGAATTCTGAGACACAAACTGGGAGCAGCAACAGCTGCAGATCAGAGATATCGATCACAGGTGCTGGAAACACTCAGCAGGCAAACAGAGACAATCCTTCAGAACACGGCCCTTTGTCAGAATTTTAGGGGAACTACTTCCAATGAAGGGGGTTGAACACGAGAGGATTATCTCTTGGCTATTTCCACATTGGAGTCATTACTGGGTTTTGTGTGCCGGTAAACCTGGGAAGGTCTGGTCCATTCTGATCCCTCCATGGGTCCAGGACTGTGGACAGAGTCTGGCATTGCTGAAGTCCCTGGATCTGGGAGGAAAACCTGAACTCCACGGATCGGAGCAGCTGTGAGTCGAGGGACAAAGTCGAGTTTACACCGCTGGATTGAGTTGTTCTCTGATCTTGGCAATTTACCTGCAAATGTTTTGTCACCTTACGAGGAGACAACATCAGTGCATTACTAATTGTGGAGTGTACATTTTTCGTTGAAAAACTTGAATAATTTTAATTATGCACATCTTTTTTAGGGTTTAATTAGTATTTTAAAAAGAATAATTATTACTTTTTTGAAGATACTTCTATGTTCATTACGTTTTAAAATCTGTGAGTAAAATATTAACATCAGTGGAAATATTCAAAGTGGGCAACATATTAACATTGACAGGTGGCAAAGGATTAACATCTGTGAGAGTGTTTACAGACGGCCAAGCAGAAAGTCATGATTCAACCCTTTGCTCTGCGGTGGGGCGGGTAGGTTATAGGTGGCGAGGGGATTCACAAAGGAGACACAGGGGAGGTGAAGGAGGTCTTGGCACCGATGAGGACAAGCTGCTTGAAGTTTTCTTAAGGAAATGGGGTAACAGTGGGTGGGGTGGGGGGGAATGGTGACTCTCAAAAAGATCAAGCACAGACTGGGAAGGGCTGAATAGCCACTCTCATGTTGTGGGATTCCAGGACAATGTGAATTGGGCACTCCTTAAGTTTCACTCAGCATGGGGGGTGGGGTCTGGATCACACTCAACTGACCCGGTACCCCACCAGGGCACTACGGTAGCAAAGACATTAGTGCGACACTATTAGAGCTTCAGGTGTTGGAGCTTAGGCTTCAATTGCAGTGTCTCTGGAAGAAGCTTGTCAGTCCTCCCTGTGAAATGCATGAGTTTCCTCTGGGTGCTCCAAAGTCCAAAGACGTACCAGTTAGTAACTGATTATTGTAAATCGTCCTAGGGTCAAATAGGTGGGGTGCTGGACGGCCTGTTCTGCATTGTATCCCTCAATAAAAAACTAAATATGACCATGAACTCCAGACAGGAAGCCCTCGGGATATTGGGATTCTCCTGCAAACCCACCTGCAGTTTCCAGATCTTCTCACTGTCACTGGAAATCTTGGTCACAGTCTCACCCATCAGAGCGATCAGCATGTTGAGCAAGAGGACGAAGGTGAGGACGACATAGAGCACGAGCAACATGTGGAAGAAAACAGGGAACCGCGAGTGCTTCTGGACGCCCAGGTCCCCCAGGCCAATGGTGAGCTTGAAGAGCTCCAAGACGGCCGTGCTGAAGCCATTAAATGGGCATTCGATTCCGGGCGGGCAATCCTCAATCAGCGAGGCAAGAGCTACAGGATAAAACAGAACTGTATATGGGCAGCCATCGTGTGTGAAATGGGAGAGAGAGGTGGAGAGGGGGGGAGAGAGGGGGGAAGGGGAGAGGGGGGAAGGGGGGAGGGGGGAGAGAGGGGGGAGAGAGGGGGGGGAGAGGGGAGAGAGGGGGGAGAGAGGGGGGAGAGAGGGGGGAGAGAGGGGGGGAGAGAGGGGGGGAGAGGGGGGGAGAGGGGGGGAGAGAGGGGGGAGAGAGGGGGGAGAGAGGGGGGAGAGAGGGGGGAGAGAGGGGGGAGAGAGGGGGGAGAGAGGGGGGAGAGAGGGGGGAGAGAGGGGGGAGAGAGGGGTGGAGAGAGGGGGGGAGAGAGGGGGGAGAGAGGGGGGAGAGAGGGGGGAGAGAGGGGGGAGAGAGGGGGGAGAGAGGGGGGAGAGAGGGGGGGAGAGAGGGGGGGAGAGAGGGGGGGAGAGAGGGGGGGAGAGAGGGGAGACAGAGAGACAGAGAGAGATAGGGAGGGGAGAGAGAGATGGGGAGAGGGCAGAGAGAGAGTCAGGGAGAGAGATGGGGAGGGAGTGAGAGAGAGAGGGGAGAGATAGAGATGGGGAGAGACAGAGACAGGGGAGAATGAGATATGGGAGACAGATATGGAGAAAGATACGAGGAGAGAGAGATGGGGGAGAAAGATGGGTAAAAGATGGCAAAGAGAGGTGGAGAGGGGGAGAGAGACAGCGAGAGAGAGGTGGGTGAGTGGGGAGAGACAGAGTCGGGGGGAGGAATGATGCATTTCTGTGTACTGTATGTTTTGATGAGGATGTGATAAATACATGAATGGGAATCTGATCTATATGTTGTGTGGTACACTATTACCCCAGACCGGAACGCAGAGGAAGAAATCCCAGTAGAAGATATACTCTAGGAACCATTCAGCTGCTGTGGTGACAGGAACGATCCCTGATCACAGAGCCAGCAGTCAGGAAGGTCAACACTTGACAGCATCAGGGCTTACCTGCCGCAAACCCCACGATAAAAACCACATAAACTAAGAGAAACCGCAGGATATCTTGCAGGATAATCTGTCAACACAAGGCAAGGTGTGCTGATTAATGGACCCGGCAGTTTTATCATTACCGCGGGACAGACTGTTAGGTGAAACAAATGCAGACGCTGGAAATCTGACATAAAAACAACACGTCAGTCAGCTCTTCTGCAGAGGAAAGCAGTCAACATTTCAAAACTTCAAAAATGAATTGAAAGAAAAACACACAGAAGCCCAGGATAACTCGTCTCTTTAGTTTCTTTTCTTAAGCGAGGCACTCACATACAATGTGGTGATGTAATAACGTCATTCACATCAAAAATGTGGTGATGTAATAACATGCCATTCACATACAATGTGGTGATGTAATAACATGCAATGTGGTGATGTAATAACATCATTCAGATCAAAAATGTGGTGATGTAATAACATGCCATTCACATACTCCTTACATGTGAATTATGCAAACAAAGAATGCTTAATCAGGCAATATATTTACAATCACTCATCCGTTACATGCCGTGTCGTATGATGTGGGCGATCACGGTCTTTCCATGAACACGGTTGTTCTGGGCAATTTTTTCTACAGAAGTGGTCTGCCATTGCTTTCTCCTGGGCAGTGTCTTTACAAGACAGGTGACCCCAGCCATTATCAATACTCTTCAGAGATTGTCTGCCTGGTGTCAGCGGTCGCAAAACCAGGACTTGTAAACGCACCGGCTGCTTATGTGACCATTCACCACCTGCTCCCATGGTTTTACGTCACCCTGACTGGAGGTGGGGGGGCTAAGCAGGTGCAACACTTTGCCCAAGGGTGAGGATAACGGAGGGAAGGAGTGCCTTACACCTCATTTGGTAGAGACATATCTCCACCCTGCCATGCAAATATTTACAATATTACTCAGATATTACTGAAATATTAAGTACACTATATTACTAAGTTGTGGGCATTTTTTGTCATCATAGGAAGCACTTGTGGCCTGCTCCCCAGAACATCCTCGGACCGTGTTGGTTGTTGACACAAATAAAGCTAATTTTTTATTTCTCTTACCACAGATGCTGGCAGACCTGCTGAGTGTTTCCAGCTTTTGTTTCAAGTTCAGATTTTGTTCCAGCATCTACGTTCTTCTGAATGCAGACAAAAGGGGGCTCTTCAGCTCTTCAAATGCAGCTCCTGGTCACTGACATCCTGGCTCTTCAAAGTTCAAAAGTAACTTTTTCATCAAAGTATGTATGTAACCGTAAACTACCTTGAGATTCATTTTCTTGCGGGCATTTGCAGAGAAGTAAAGAAATCCAAGAGAGGTTTACAAAAAACTATACCTAAACAAAGACTAACAAACAACCAATGTGCAAAAGACACACTCTACAAATTAAAAATAATAATACTGAGAACATGAGTTGTAAAAACCTCTTGAAAGTGAGTCTGTAGGTTGTGGAATCAGTTCAGAATTGTGGTGAGACCATAAGACTTAGGAGCAGAATTAGGCCATTTGGCCCATTGAGAATGTTCTGCAATTCCACCATGGCTGATTTATTATCCCTCTCAACCCCAATCTTCTGCCTTCTTCCTGTAACCTTTGATGCCCTGACTAATCAAGAATCTACCAATCTTCACTTTAAATATACTTAACGACTTGGCCTCCACGGCCGTCTGTGATGATAAATTACAGAGATTCACCACCTCCTGGCTAAAGAAATTCCTCCTCATCTCTGTTCTAAAGGGACGTCCCTCTGCAGCTGTGCCCCCAAGTCCTAGACACTCCCACTATTGGAAAAATTGTCTGCCCGTCCATTCTATTTAACCTTTTCACTTTACACCGGTGGGGTGGGCACATTGTTGTTTGTCATCTGTATCAATGACATGGATGATGATGTGGTAAACTGGACCAGCAAATTTGTGGACGACACCAAGATTGGGATTTAGTAGACAGCAAGGAAGACAATCAGAGTTTCCAGTGGGATCTGCACCAGCTGGAAGAATGTGCTGAAAATGACAGACGGAATTTAATGCAGACCAGCGGGAGGTCCAGCCAGGTTAGGTCTTACACAGCAAGTGGTCGGGCACTGAGGAGCGTGGTAGGACAGAGGGATCGGGGACTACAGATCCATAACTCCTTGAAAATGGCGTCACAGGTTGGTAGGTTCGTAAAGAAAGCTTTTGGCACATTGGCCTTCATAAATCAACGTATTAAGTACAGGAGTTGAAATTGTGTAAGACATTGATGAGACTTAATTCAGCGTATTGTGTCCCGTTTTGGTCAGCTGTCTAAAGGAAAGATGTAAATAAGATGGAAAGTGTGTAGAGAAAATTTACAAGGATGTTATTGGGATTTGAGGACCTGAGTTATAGGGAAAGGTTGAAAAAGTTAGGACTTCATTCCCTAGAGCGAAGGAGAATGAGGGAAGATTTGTAGAAGTGCACAATATTATGAGGGATATTGATAGGATAAATATAAGCAGGCTTTTTCCACTGACATTGGGTGAGATTATAACTGAAGGTCATGGGTTACGGGTGAAAAGTAAAATGTTTAAGGGCAACATGACGGGGAACTTCTTCACTCAGAGGGAGGTGAGTGTGGAACGAGCTGCCAACGCAACTGGCGGATGCAGGGTCGACTCAACATTTAAGAGAAATTTAGATCAGCAGATGGATGGGAAGGGTATAGAGGGTTATGGGCCGGGTGTAGGTAGATGGGACTAGCCAGCTTAATGGTTTGGCACAGAGTAGATGGGTGCAATGCCATTTTCTATGCTGTAGTGTTCTATAACTCTGATGAAACCAGCATGGCATACATCTTCTTAACCCCCACAATCCAGCCCAGGCTCTCTTCTCACTGTTGCCATCAGGAAGGAGGTACAGGAGCCTTAGGTCCCACACCACCAGGTTTAGGAACAGTTATTACCCCTCAACTATCAGGGTCCCGAACTGGGGCAGATAACTTCACTCATAACTCCAAACTGATTCGACAACCTATGGACTCATTCTCAAGCACCCTACAACCCACATTCTCAAATTTATTCATCTATTTATTTGTTATCTTTTTTTTTTGTATTTATTCAAAAGTTTGTCCTCTTTAGCACATGGCTGTTTTGTCAGTTTTTGTGTGTAGTTGTTTTTAATGGATTCTACTGTATGTTGTTGTTCTACCATGAATGCCCACAAGAAAATGAATCTCAGGGTGAGTATATGGTGACACAAACTTTGAAAATAAATTTACTTTGAACTTGCATGGCAAGTTCATAACAGTCTCACTGTACGTTGGGACACGTGACCATCACAAACCCATTACTAGTCTGGCTGACATACCTTTTTAATCATGACACAGTAAATTCCCGTGAGTTTGAAGCCTCGCGTGTAATACAACACGTTGAACCAGCCAAGGGCCAAGGCCAGCACCAGCACGACTCGGGAACCTTCGACATCCACCCAGCACAGTGAGGTGAAGATGAGCACAAGCCCTGACTGGATAAGGCTGTCAAACACAAAAGATTGGAGATTTAAAGATTACCTTCTACACTGAAATATCAGTGAAGTGCAGATACTGGAAATCCGAGATGGGCTGGGTGCTGACTGTAAATGTCGCCACACATTCCACAGCTCAAAATATTCAGCAGAACACAATCAACAACAAGAAGTTTCTGTTTAAAGATTAATTTCATTTGTCACGCAAACATCAAAACAAACGGTGAAATGTATCACTTGGGTCAACAACAAACAACCTGAGAATGTGCTGGGGCAGCCCACAGATGTCACCATGCTTCCAGTGCCCACAACTTACTCACTCTAACCTGTACCTCTCTGGAACGTGGGAGTAAATGGGAGCATCCAGAGGAAACCTATGCAGTCATGGGAAGGACGTACAAACTCCTTTCAGAAGCAGCAGGAATTGAAACCGGGTCGCTAGCACTGGAAAGCATTACACTGACTACCATGCTACCATGCCATCCTCAAGACTTGGCGTAACAAAGATATACAGTATATCTGCAAGGAACAGGGGTGAGGCTGAGGGTGGAGTATCTGGGAAGGGGAGCAGCGAGTTCCAGAACCAGGGGCTGGACCCTGTCTCTGCGTTTCACAGCACTGGCGAACCACGGCTCTGGCTTTCCCTCGGCATCCTCCCAGTTTCAGTGGTGTGCGGTCACTGCGTTAACTGGTCGCCGTACATCACTCCGAGTGTGGAGGTGAGGGGTAGGGCAGGGGTAGTCGATGGGCAGGACGTGGGGGGGACAACAACACATACTGATGGGATTGATCTGAGAGCTAACACAGACTCGATGGACTGAATATCCTCAGTACTGGAGATAGTGGGGTGGGAGGAAAAGAGAGAGGGAGAACAGAAAAAGAGAGAAGGGAAGGGACAATAATTTCTGACACACTCACTCATACATTGACACAATAAACTCTCACACCCACACACTCCTCACCAATTTGCACACTTGTTCTCACAGCCTCAGATTCATTTATTTATCACGCATACATACAGTGAAATGCATCGTTTGTGTTAACAACTAAGCTTGTGCCAGCTGAGGGCAGCCTGCAAATGTTGCCACAATGCTCAGCAGAGCAACACAAGCAACAGCAACAGCAAAGCAAGCCCCCTTCCTCGCTCCCAGACACCCACTCCATCCCCAGCATAGGGGCCTCTGGGCCTCAAGCAGACTCTGACCTCCCGTCTTGCCATTCCCTGTCCACTGGCCCTCTGACAAAATCTCCTTCCCTCCAGTCTGGGACTTACAACAGGATGTGGAAGGAGCCATCCACCAGCACGGAATGGAGGTCGGAGCGCCTGAGGTAGACCATCTCTGCTCCCTGCAAGGGACGGGGAGAGAACTGTTTAGTGACAATTGAGCTGAAACTCAGCAGCTTTCTGCCCAGATCACACAGTGGTGTAGGGACAACGATCTTCGGTATTAAAAAGAATTTTAAAATACGCTGACAGTTTTCACGCGTTTTGGGTGTGTGACTGTCAGACAGCGCCAGCATAGAGACTCCCTGTGGGGTATGCAGATTGTGACCTTGTCAGAAGATCCATTCCCCTCACATTGGAGATCCTCTGCCTATCTGGATTAACGCTCGGACAGCTGACTGAGTGCGAAGCTCCTCCCTGTGAAGAAGGATCTCAGTGAATTTACAGGCAGGACAGCAGGTGGTGCTGCTGCCTCATAGCTCTGGCTAACCAGGTTCGATTCTCTCCTCGGGTGCTGGCGGTGTGGATTTTGCACGTTCTCCCTGTAACCCTGTGGGTTTCCACCCATATCCCAATGAGATGCAGGTTGGTGGGCTAATTGGCCACTGTAAATTGCCACTCCACAGTGAGGGGGTGAAGGCAAAATGATGAAAGTGGAAGTGAAAGGCGTGTGTGAGGAGTAGGTGGCAGTGAGACAGGGGAGGGTGGGAGGAAGATGGGAGTGATCAGAATCAGGTTTAATATCACTGTCATATGTCACACAATTTGTTGTTTTGCAGTAACAGTACATCGCAATGCATATTAAAAAACACTAAGTTACAATAAGATATTGTGTACACACACACACACAGTGTGGATTCTGTTTAATTGGAACACATCATGACCAGTACATTTGGTCCAATTAAGTGGCAGTTAGCCAAAATTTCATGGAAATAGTTAAAAAGGTATGAAAAAGACAAACTGAGTAACAATTTGTGTATTTAATTGCAATACAGAACAAATTACAACCCAGGAAATTATGGACCAGTGAGTCTTACTTCAGTGGTTGGTAAGTTGATGGAGAAAATCCTGAGAAGCAGGATTTATGAACATTTGGAGAGGCATAATATGATTAGGAATAGTCAGCATGACTTTGTCAAAGGCAGGGTGTGCATTATGAGCCTGACTGAATTTTTTGAGGATGAATCGAAACACATTGATGAAGGTAGAGAAGTAAATGTTGTGTATATGGATTTCAGCAAGGCATTTGATAAGGTACCCCAAGCAAAACTTATTGAGAAAATAAGGAGACATGGGATCCAAGGGGACCTTGCTTTGTGGATCCAGAACTGGCTTGTCACAGAAGGCAAAGAGTGGGTGTAGACGGGTCATATTCTACATGGAGGTCGGTGACCAGTGGTGTGCCTTAGGGATCTGTTCTGGGACCCCTACTCTTCGTGATTTTTATAAATGACCTTGATGAGGAAGTGGAGGGATGGGTTAGTAAATTTGTTGATGACACAAAGGCTGGGTGTGTTGTGGATAGTGTGGAGGGCTGTCAGAGGTTAGTTACAGTGACACATTAATAGGATGCAAAACTGGGCTGAGAAGTGGCAGATGAAGTTCAACCCAGATAAGTGTGAAGTGGTTCATTTTGGTAGGTCAAATATGATAGCAGAATATAATATTAATGGCAAGACTCTTGGCAGTGTGGAGCATCAGAGGGATCTTGGAGTCCGAGTCCATAGGACACACAAAGCTGCTGGGTAGGTTGACTCTGTGGTTAAGAAGGCATATGGTGCATTGGCCTTCATCAACCGTAGGATTGAGTTTAGGAGCTGAGAGGTTATGTTGCAGCTATATAGGACCCTGGTCAGACCCCACTTGGAGTACTGTGCTCAGTTCTGGTTGCCTCACTACAGGAAGGATATGGAAGCCATAGAAAGAGTGCAGAGGAGATTTACAAGGATGGTGCCTGGATTGGGGAGCATGCCTTATGAGAATAGGTTGAGTGAACTCCGCCTTTTCTCTTTGGAGCGACAGAGGATGAGAGGTGACCTGATAGAGGTGTACAAGATGATAAGAGGCACTGATCATGTGGATAGTCAGAGGCTTCTTCCCAGGGCTAGCACAGGAGGGCACAGTTTTAAGGTGCTTGGAAGTAAGTACAGAGATGTCAGGGGTAAGTTTTTTATGCAGAGAGTGGTGAGTGCATGGAATGGGCTGCCAGCGGCAGTGGTGGAGGTGGATATTGTAGGGTCTTTTAAGAGACTCCTGGATAGGTACATGGAGCTTAGAAAGATAGGGGGCTATGGGTAACCTTAGGTAATTTCTCAGGGAATGACATATTCAGCACAGCTTTGTGGGCTGAAGGGCCTGTGTTGAGCTGTAGGTTTTCTGTGTTTTTTTTATTAACAATAGTACTATAAAATTGTGTATTAGTTCCTAATACTTATTGATGGAAGAATTCATCCACATCACATTCTTTTGATTGTAAATGAACAAAATTAGCAGACCCTAGTGCAGATAATGGACTGCCTTCATAAATGCTTTCAACAATTGCTTCCTCCATTTCCATTGTAACATTCAAGATGATTGTCGATACCTTCAAATTCTTTATAGTTTCTAACTTGTTGAGGTAGTGAGACAGTTTCATTTTCACTCCCGACCGTTTCTAGTATCTCCAAGCCTGAATGCTCGAGAGCACAGTGAGAAATACTATTCTGAATTGCTTATTTCTCACCAACTATCAATGACAAAAATCGCCTCTTTTTGAACACAAACACACACAGCTGATGCTATGTAAAAACTGTTCACTGTAAGCACGGTGTCTAATGGCCACACACGTCCACACAAAAAGGCAAAACAAAAGTGAGGTTGTGTATGCGGGTTCATTGTTCATTTGGAAATCTGATGTCGGAGGGAAGAAGCTGCTCCTAAAACATTGAGTATGTGTCCTCACACTGGCGTGGCATGGTCTGGCATGCAGCTGATGGTACGAATGACCTCACCTGTGTTGGATCTCGGGTCAGTGGTGGGGCCAGCAGGGGTCAGGGGTGGATGGTAAACTTGCTGTTGAAAGGAACCCAGAGTGAACTCACCTCCTTAATAACAAAGTACACAGCCGCCAGAATGATATAAATCTGAGTTTTAACCCAGAACAGGCAACCCAGTCCCTGTGGAGGATCAGGGGAGAGAAGTGTTAATCAAAAATACAAAGTGGTGTAACAACTCTAATGCACTGATTTAATATCTCATTAAATCTCAGTGATTTAACACAGTTGGACAGCATGGTAACACAGCAGTTAGCATAATGTTTTAGAACATAAGATATTACAGCACAGAACCTTTGGCTAAAGACACCGCACCAACCTTTTAACCTGCTCCAAGATCAATCTAACCCTTCCCTTCCACGTAGCATAAACACTAACCATCTCACAATATTGCTTTCCACCAGATTTATGGCTTGTGGTTGTTCAACCACCAACACCACCCCCGACCTGCAACCCTGCTACTAAGAGTGGGCTTAATGTACAAAAACACCATCGTGGCTGCTTCTTGTTGGACCGTTTGTAATAGGATTGTGGGATTCTATTCTAGGCCAACTAATCCACGGTGTGATGATCCACTGTGGTCACCCTGAATGTCCTGAGGAGGGAGTCAGACTGCAGGCCATACCTTGTTTGCCGGGGGTCTGTGAGAAGCCACGATGGTCAGGCACAAGATGTACGACAGGTAAAAGAGGAAGCTGATGAGGAACATGTAGGCACCAAAATCCTCCCATTTCTTCTGCAGCAGCTCGTTCATCGGCTCCACACACAGCATCTCGTGTCGGTTCTGGAGACAGTGGGGGGAAGGTGGGGGGGGGGTTCAGTGTTGGTGCTGTGTTCTGAGAAACTATCGCCTTGCGTTTGAGAACTGAGCTCCCTCCTGTCCCACTGCTTGGGGCGTTCATCTTTCGACTGGCTGCACAAGGCATCAGGAGGGCTGCTGTCCAGCTAACTGAGATGTCGGTGGGCTGTCTCACTGCCCAGGGCATCAAGGCTGGTACAATCTGGATTATTACGGTGTGCATGGGAACAGTAGCATCTCTGATGAGGGGTCTTGCATGTCCGCTCCAGGGGCAGCTCACTCACCCTTGGTCCCCACCGGACACTCAGCTCTCACCTGTGGTTCCAAGTAGCTGTTTGCTTGGGACAGCTGCCACAGCCCGGTACACGGCTTTGACAGGTGGGCTAAACCAGGTGAGGGGAGCCAGCGGGCCTTATACCTCGGGGGCCTTATACCTGTCTTAGCGTGCAAAGTCATCTCCAGCGGACTGGGGGCGGGCGGGGGGGGGGGGGGATGAGATCTACAGTGAGATCCAGTGGCCAGGAAGGCCATTCTACAACAGTCTGTGGAGAGCGAAGGGTATGACAAGGCACAGACAAAGTCCACGGCCATCCACTGCAACTAAGGAAGACCCCAGCTTGTGACTCTTGTGTGTACCACTGGACCCCGACTTCCGAGGGCAAGAAAGTAGAACTGCCCTCAGCAACGGTGCTTTTCCATTTTAAAACCTCTCCCACGCAGGTTATCGCTGTGCAGTTCACATAATATGGAGCAGGGGTTCCCGATATTTTTTGTGCCGTGGAGCGCCACCGTTAACCGAGGGGGTCAGGCTGGGAACCTGCGGTCTAGAAGAACTGCTCAAATCTGCCATTGTCAAAAACAATGGACAACCAATAATCAATCATTACATTGATCTCTGATGTCACCATCACTGGCAAACGTACTGGGCCTCTGCCAGGATGGTGAGAAACCCCGAGAGAGATTGGCTGAAAAAAAGATCAGGGTGACACAATGGTGAAGCAGTTGGAGTAACACAGTCCCAGTGACCTGGGTTCAGTTTCCACTGCTGTCTCTCAGGAGCTTGTACGTTCTCCCCGAGACCACGTGGGTTTCCTCCCACTTTCTAAAGACATAAGGGATAGTAGATTAAATGGTCTCGTGGAGGTGGGCTTGTTGGACCTGTTACCATGCCGTAACTCTAAATAAATAGAATGAATTAAACTTAAGGCGGTTAGTAAAAGTGGCAGGGAGTCCAGCGGTATGGTGGGCCACACAACAGGTCACACACCCCTGCTCACCGGCTGTAAGACTGGGGTTCATGTCCCGCTGCTGTCTGTAAGGAGTTTGCACGCTCTCCCTGTGACCAGTTGATCCAGGTTCCTCACAGTCTGAAGATGTATGAGCGAGGGTTAGTAAATTGTGGGGATGCTGTGCTGGCAACACTTGTGGGCTGCCCCAGCACAAGCTCAGAATGCATCAGTTGTTGACGTAAATGGCCCAGTTCATTGTATGTTTCGATGCAGGTGTGAGAAACAAAGTGAATCTGATATCCTGTGATGTAAACAGCCCGTGCAATACACACCCTGTTCCTGCTGCTGTAAACAACAGTCTGCAGCACCGACTTGTCCTCAATGGTATCCACACCTGACAGGTCATACAGGGAGCACGTCACTGGTCCATATTCCCACTCGGTGAACTTCCGGGAGAGGTGCTTGTACTTTTGCTGCTTTATTTCCCGGCCCAGAATGTGTTTAAAAATCTGCAGAAATGGAAGATAGATTTAACTCCACAAACAGGTTGAGCAGGAACCTGCCCAGCTTATGCAGACCAATCCCACGGGTACCACAAATCACAGATTAAACAGTCCAGTCTTTCGTCCTCACCCGGGACCCGGAGTCTGGATGTTGGGGCCCGAAGGTCAAACCCGTGGTCAGAAACCTGAGCTGAAATATGAAGTTGGAGTCCGATGTCTGAGAATCCGGGGACAAGGCCTAGAGGATGGAGTCCTGTCTTGGTTTGCAGGGATGGGAAAGGGGCTTGTATTGCTGTTGGTGTCATTTTGTTTCTGCTGACACAGTCAGCGAGCAATGTGAACATCGGAAAGTTTAGTGACACATTCCCCAGTGGAATGTCCCCAGCACATCTGATATGTTCCTCTGTATCTTTCAATGTACGTACGGTAAATAAATCTGAACCTGAATGAGGATAGCTGGGGGAACTTGGGGGACAGGGTAGCATTACGATTATCATTGCTCCAGTACAACACAAGTGACATGGGTCCAATTCTCGCATGTCTTTGTAAGGAGTCTGTATATCTTCCCTGTACGTTACACCCATGTGACTAATTAACCTCCTGATCCGTACATCTTTGAATGTGGGAGGAAACTGCTTGGGCTTCCTCTGGGCACTCAAGATTTCCTCCCACTTTACAAAAACATACAGGTCAGTTGGTCACATGGGTGTAACTGGGCAGTGCGGGCTCGTTGGCCGAGAAGGACCTGTTACTGTGCCGATTCTCGAAATAAAACAAATGAATAAAACATATTTGGTACTTTCAGAAACTCTTGAGATTTTATCTGGGGCAAAGGTCATGCTGGACACTGCTTCAGTTCTGATTGGTTACAGACAACAATACTAAACAGACATTTCATTCTGATTGGCTGTGGCTGTGGTTGGCTTGGGTTTGGATTCACCTGGATTCAAGTTGCACAGGTAAGGTTCAAGAGGGATCGGCCTTGCTTAGACTGAACACAAAGTCAAGCTGGAAGAGGATTGGCTAGTACTGGCTAAGCACACAAAATGCTGGAGGAACTTATAAGGTCAGGCAACAGCTATGGAGGGAAATGGTTGACGTTTCAGGCTGAGGCCCTTCATTAGGTCTGGAAAGGAAGGGGGATGAAGCCAGAATAAGAAGGTGGGTGGAAGGGGAAGAGTACAAGATGGCAGGTGATAGGCAAGACCAGGTGAGGAGGTAGCAGGGTAGGTGGGGAAAGGAGGATGAAGGATGGGAGGTGATAGGTGGAAGAGATAAAGAGCTGAAGAAGGAGGAATCTAATTGGAGAGGACAGAAGACTATGGGAGAAATGGAAGGAAGAGGGGCACCAGGGGCATAATAGGCAGGTGAGGAAAAGAGGTGAGAGGTCTAATAACTGAGGTGTTTAGTCAGGAGTGAGGAGATTTAAATTCTGTTAACAATCTGGAGTTTAAAAAAGTTACAAAAGTTTAAGACTGACGACAAGAAGTTGGTAGGTGATAGGTGGAAAAGGCAAAGAGCTAAATAAGGAGGAATCTGATAGGATAGAAGAGGGGACCATGGGTGAAAGGGAAGGAGAATGGGTGTCAGAGGGAGGGGATGGACAAGTGAGAAGGAGGTGTGAGAGGGAAACCAGAATGAGGAATGGAAAAAGAGTGGAGGAGGGAGGGGGATAAATTACATTGTTGTGGGCTTAGGTTTAGGGTGAGGCATATGGATGTAAGGAAAATGGAAGGTTATGGACATTGTGTAGGCAGAAGAGATTAGTTAACCATTACTAATTAAATTGGTTCAGCACAATATTTTGGGCTGAAGGGCCTGTTCCTGTGTTGAACTGTTCTATGTTGTGTCTGTAGTATTGCAGAGCTGTAATTACCAATAAGCATAATCTTGTGAAATACAAGAGACTGAGGTTTGGTTCAAGAGCTTGCTGAGATCTCTGTGCTCTGCTGGGAGACAGCAGGTGGGGCCTGAACACCAGATTTCCAATGGGAATTGGAAAGGTTGTGATGGAATATGAAGCTCATCCAGCTTCCCAGCACTGGGCTTAGATGGGCTGAATGGTCTCCTGCAGGACCTGGTGTCTGGAGTCTGTCCCGTGCATTAAAGCATCGTTCCAGGCTGCACAGAGGGGTGCGGATTGCTGACTGTGTCAAAGTGGGATGAGCGAGGGTCAGGGTACAGGACCTACCCCGATCTTGCCAGTGTGGGCAGCCAGCTGGAGCGGAGTCAGACCCTTGCGGTTGGTGATCTTCTCCAGGTTGCTGTGGGGCTTCAGGTCCGCGGCCTTGATCAGGATCAGATCGTACATCCCCGTCACGAAGCTGCGCGTCTCTGCCATCTCGCAGGCGATGGACACCAGGGCGTGCAGAACCGTGTTGCCGGCACGGTCCTGCGCCCGGGGATCGGCCCCGTGCTCGATCAGGTAGATCACGATGTCCAGCTGGTTGGTGCAGGCAGCGAGACCCAGCGGGAAACCCCCTGTGCCAGCCGGGATTACAGACGGCACTGACAGTGAAGTTTCAACATTCCCCCCCCCCTCCCACCCCATAACTCCCCAACTGTAACCGCTCCACCCAAATCAACCAGTTTGACCTGTGGCTACTTCCTTACCAGCCAGCCCTTTACCTCTCCCACCTGTCCCCTTTCAGCTTCCTATTTCACCTCCCTCCCATCCCCACCCACCTAGCTCCTCACCTGTCACCTGCCAGCTTGTACTCCTTCCCCTCCCTCCACCTTATTCTGGCTTCTTCCACCTTCCTTTCCAGTCCCAATGAGTGGCCTCAGCTCTAAACACGGACTGTTTATTCCCCTCCACAGATGCTCCCTGATCTGTTGAGTTCCTCCAGCAGTTTGTGTGTGTTGCTATTGGTCTGTGTCCAAGGGTTCGATCTGTGTCTGAGCATTTGGCTTGTATCTGTGCATTTGGCCTGTATTTATTGATTGTATCTGTGAATTTGGCCTGTATTTGTTGGTTGTATCTGTGCATTTGGCCTGTATTTGTTGGTTGTATCTGTGCATTTGGCCTGTATTTGTTGGTTGTATCTGTGCATTTGGCCCGTATTTGCTGGTTGTATCTGTGCATCTGGCCCGTATTTGCTGGTTGTATCTGTGCATCTGGCCCGTATTTGCTGGTTGTATCTGTGCATCTGGCCCGTATTTGCTGGTTGTATCTGTGCATCTGGCCCGTATTTGCTGGTTGTATCTGTGCATCTGGCCCGTATTTGCTGGTTGTATCTGTGCATCTGGCCCGTATTTGCTGGTTGTATCTGTGCATCTGGCCCGTATTTGCTGATTGTATCTGTGCATCTGGCCCGTATTTGCTGATTGTATCTGTGCATCTGGCCCGTATTTGCTGGTTGTATCTGTGCATCTGGCCCGTATTTGCTGATTGTGCCTATGTGCTTGCCCTGCATCCCTGGCTGTGTTTTGCACCTGCCCTCATGCACAACCCACCGAAGTAGAAGGAGCACTGCTTGTTCCTCTTGTTGCGGAAAAAGCTCCCCTTGGCCATCACATCGACGGCAGCCCCGTTCTCGACCAGGAGCTGGACCAGATCGCAGCGCCTGCGTTCCACCGCAATGTGCAAAGCTGTCTGTCCTGGAAACAGAGACACCATGAGCAACAGCACTACAGGGCATCCCCAGTCCCAAACAGTGTGAAAGTGCTCCCTACCCCGGTAAATCCTGTCCGTGTAGGTGGCGTTGACCAGGTCGGACAGGTCCCCATGTTTCTGCGAGAAGGAGAGGAGCTTCTTGACAATATCCACCGTCCTGTTGTCCTGGGTCAGCTCCTCTGCCTTGTTGGTTATCTGGAGCAAGGCCTTCATCAGGCAGGTCTGCCCTGTGTTGGGGTCTGTGGGAAGGTTGGGCGAAAGCATCAGAGAGGTAAGGTGCTCCCAATATCCCTGCCATCATGACCAGGCCACTGGTCAATCAGATGACACCTCATTCTGTGCCCAGGACAGTCATTCACAGAGAGTGGTGGGTGTGTGGTTCATGCGGCAGAGAGATAAATACATTAGAGGCATTTAGGAGACTCATTCAAGACAGTAAGAGGCATAGGTAGAGAGGACAGCCAGAGACATTTTCCAAGGGTGGAAATGGCTAATACGTGGGGACATATTTTTAAAGTGATTGGAGGAAATTATAGGGAGGGATGTCAGAGTAGAGTGTTGTTGTTGTGTTTCTTTTTTAAACAGAACGGTGGGTGTGTGGAACACGTTGCCAGGGGTGGTTGCAGAAACAGATACATTAGGAACATTTAAGAAATGTGGGTGAAAGAGTCCGTACTGTGCTGTACTGTTCTATGTAAAGTCCATTCATTGTCAGGTTTCTGGCACGCGTATACAGACACACACACACACAACCCCCACGGCAATCAAGGAGGACATACACACAACTAAAACAGGCCATTCAGCCCACTGAATCTGTGCTGACGATCACCACCCATTTACACGAATCCTACCTCCACTCATTCTATTCTCTACCCCCCCCCCCCCCACATTCCCCTCGATTTACCAAAAGGTTCTACCCCTCACAGGGGAAATTTTACAGTGACCAATTTACCCACCAGCCCTCACGGCTTCGGGATGTGGGAGGAAACTGAGGCACCCAGGAGGAAATCATGTGGTCACAGGGTGAGCGTGCAAGCTCCACACAGCCAGTGCTAGAGATCAGGATTGAACTCGTTCTCCAGAGCTGTGAGACAGGAGGTCCACCACTGCCATGTCTAAGACCTTTGAGACAGGAGGTCCACCACTGCCATGTCTAAGACCTTTGAGACAGGAGGTCCACCACTGCCATGTCTAAGACCTTTGAGACAGGAGGTCCACCACTGCCATGTCTAAGACCTTTGAGACAGGAGGTCCACCACTGCCATGTCTAAGACCTTTGAGACAGGAGGTCCACCACTGCCATGTCTAAGACCTTTGAGACAGGAGGTCCACCACTCCACCATGTCTATGACCTTTGAGACAGCAGGTCCACCATTACCATGTCTAGGACCTGTGCCAATTGCACTCCCAGGCCACCAGGTAGACCCTTGCCACTGATCACTGGAGGTACAGCACAGGGAGATAGGGTACAGAGAGGTAAAGCTCCAGGAGACAGAGTACAATGCTGGATGAAGTCTCAGCCTCGCTTGTGGTCCTTACCTCTCAGCTTCGGGTGGGAGAGACATTCCCCGGAATCCTCAATCTCCTGCAGGAGGCCATCAATTCTCTCCAGGTTGTTCTCAAATATTGCCCCAAAAAGCTGGAGCCTGAATGTGTTGAGATCACATTGATTCCTTGACAAAAGATGGAAGCACATGTCCATTAGGATCCAACACCTTTACAATGGTTTTCCCAATGACCACAGCTTGAGAAAAGTGGGATGACGGTCTGTGCTAGTAACATGCTCAGATTTGGAGGCTGCTAGATCAAACGTATCTGAAGTAAAATCACATTTCACCAATGTATTTGTTGGATTAAGCTGTAGATTTGTTATTTTTGTACTGTTTTTCTTGCAGATTAATTTTGTTATGCTCATTTATAAGTCTTATGTAATCACTTGTCATCGTCATCATTGCACACCGTGTCGTATGAGGTGTACAATCATGGTCTTCCGGATCATGATTGTTCTTGGCAAATCTTTCTGCTAAGTGGTTTGCCATTGCCTTTTTCTGGGCAATGTCTTTCCAATTCGGGTGACCCCAGACATTATCAGTACTCTTCAGTGATTGATTGCCTGGCATCAGTGGTCGCATAACCAGGACATGTGATATGCACCAACTGCTCATACGACCGACCACCACCTGCTCCCATGGCTTCACGTGACCCTGACTGGGGGCAAACCAGGTCTACACCTTGTCCTTGCAGGCTAGTGAAGGGAAGGAGTTCCTTACACCTCCTTTGGTAGAGGCATCTCTCTAGCCCGCCATCCATTCACCTACATACTTGTAAATATTCAGTAAATTTTCTAGCAATTGTAGTGTCACTGATTCCGTATTTTCTAAAAACTTCTCAATTTCTCTGCAGCAGGTGTCATGCCATTTGAACCTGGCTATCTCACAGGTTAGTTCTTATCACTGGAGAGTTGTTACCTCTGGTCTGAGTACGAGATGACCACCACTTCTTTTTCTTTATCTCTTTGTTCTCGTAACGCAGACTCCTTACAGACAGCAGCAGGATTTGAACCCCCATTTTACAGCTGGCACTAAGGCATTACGCTAACCGTTACGCTACCCTGCCACGGAGTTGAGGTTACCATCAGACCCAACATGATTAAGTAACAGGTCGGTTTTGATAGGCCAAGTGGCCTGCTCCTGACCTCAGTCCGTATGTTAGTGTGATGAGTAGATCAGCTGCAAGCATCTCCAGATATGGGAGCCCCACCCGAGTTTGGATGTGTAACTCTAGCCCCTACCTGCCGGTTGATATGATCACCCCTTTGGAAACAGGAAGTGGTCCCCTCCTCTTACAGTTGGGACAGGGTAGACCTTTACGTGGTTTTGAACGGTCACCCAGTCGGTTAGCCTGATTCCCTCTAAATTTATAGCAGTGAATAGGGAACTCCTGGTTCTGTAGCATAGATGGGGGGATGTGCACATAGTAGAGAGATAAAGGGTTGGTACCAGGAACTGGAAGTCTGTAAGAGGCTCAGCCAGCCTGATCCTGAAACTATCAGCTAAAGTCAACTCACCAGGGTGTTGGTACAGGAACCTTTAAGAGACTCTCAGATAGGCACATGATGACAGAAAAATGGAGGTTTATGTGGGTGGGATGGTTTAAATTGGTCTTGGACTTGGTTAAAGGGTTGGCATATCATGGGCTGAAAGGCCCGTACAGTTCTATGTTCTATGTCTGGTTACTGGCCCCTTCATAAAACTCCAGGACGGAAGTTTGCCATTGTGTATATAAGGTAAAAGCAGAGCTGCACACAACCCAGGTGGAACATAGGTGCTGAAGCTGAACACAGACAGTGGGTCCTTGCCTCTCCGTGTCAGGGCTCACATCCTCCTCCTGAGCAGCTGGTGGATCTTCCCTGCTCTCTGACTTGGCCACAGGATTCAGGAAAATATAAGATTCAATGTTCTTCCAAAGGCTGAAACTTGATTGAAAATCAGAATTCAGAATCAGTATTTATTATCCCTGACATAAATGAGGAGAAATTGTTGTTTTGCAGCAGCGGTACAGTGCAAAGAGATAAATGACTACAAGTTATAAAAAAAACAAAGGAATAATGAGATAGAGTTCATGGGTTCATGGACTGCTCAGAAATCTGATGGCAGAGGGGAATAATCTGCTTCTGAATCATTGAGTGCATGGATTCAAGATCCTCCCTGATGGCAGCAACGAGTAGAGGGGATGTCCCAGAGAGTAAGGGTCCTTAATAATGGACGCTGTCTTCAAAGGCATCAACTCAGCTACAGTCATATTGCAAACACGAGAATCTGCAGATGCTGTAGTATCGTAACACCTACAAAGTGCTGGAGGAACCCAGAAGGCCAGGCAGCTTCTATGGAAAAGATTAAACATTTGACGTTTCAGCCTGATGAAGGGTCTCAACACAAAACATTGGTTGTTTACTCTTTTCCATAGATGCTGCCTGGTCTGCTGAGTTCCTCCAGAACTTTGTGGGTGTTACGGTACTACTGACTGATTGTAAACTCAGCCAGCTCCATCATGGGCACAAGCCTTCCCACCAATGAAGACATCTTCCAAGAGGTGGTTCCACAAGACGGCAGCCATCATGAAGGGCCTTCGCCATCCATGACATGCCTTCTTCTCACTACTACCAATACGGAGCAAGTACAGGAGCCTGAAGACACACACTGAACATTTCAGGATAAACTTCTTCCCCCCTGCCATCAATAATTCGGCCACTTTCTTGTGGCACTGCCACTTAAAGATGTTCTTGATGGTAGGGAGGACTACGCCTGTGATGGAGTCTACAGCCCCCTGCGGCTTCCTGTGATCCTCTGCACTGGAGCTTCAGATCTTAGGACAGGAAAACAGATGGGGAGGGTCTCTGAGGCAAGTGGGCAGAGGAACAAGTAAAGGAGCAGGGAATGACCACAAGTGCAGTTTGCAGACAGAATGGACCCCAACCTGGGAAGTATGCAGCACGAGCTCAGTGGAGGGGTTGCACTGGGACACGAGAACTCCGGGTTGAAGAAATCCAATGGAGCCCAGAGCATAGGCAGAAGCCAACAGGAGCATGTGGAACCGGGTGGAAAACATTTGGAAAGCTGCAGAAAATAGGAAGTGGATTGAATCTCAATTCTATTTTTACCTGATTGACACAATGGAGCAAGTGTCCCCCTTCCTTTTTATTTATTTAGTGAAACAGCACGGTAACGATTTTGCGCCATCCAATTACACCTACATTTCCAATTAACCTACTAGCCCCCACACTTTTGGGATGTGGGGGGAAACCCGAGCATCAGGAGGAAACCCACGTGGAGAACGTACAGACTCCTTACGGACTCTGTTGGGAATTAAACCCAGGTCACTGTTGCTCTAAGAGTGTTATGCTAACTGCTACATCATACCGTCCGTAAATGTAGCATCCCCACTACTTACTAATCTTAACTGGCAGTGGTGGGAATCGTACTCCAGTCAGTGAAAGCTGACGCTGTAAAGCGATGTGATGACCACCAGGCAGCCATGCTGCCTTTGCAATTCTGTAATAACACCAACCAAATCCAACAGATCCAGTTACAACCCATTATATGGAACATCATGCACAGAACCAAACAGCACTTCAGACAAGAAGCAGGACTGAACAGCAGGTGGACCGGCAGAGGATGCAGGCTTGATGATTGTGAAACTGAGGGCCCCAGGCCGAGGAATGGGGGTATGAGTGTGGCCTGTACTGGGAACGGAGGTCTGTCTTGTGTGTGAGAGGCTGGGAAAGAAGTTTGTCTTTGTATTTGGTGGCATATATGTACTTTGACAATAAATTTACTTTAAACTTTGAAATGCATTTTGCTGTAGTTGTCTTGTGTTTCTTTTGTCATCACTGCTTGTGCTGTTCTGCAGAACGCTGAGACCATGCATTGTTGCTGCCACAGTGTGTGGAAACACTTGCAGGCTACATCCAGCGCATCCTTAGCTGTTCTGGTTGTTAACAAAAAAGGTACATTTCACTGAATGTTTTGAGGCACCTGTGATAAATAAATCTGAATAAATGGGAGAGAAATAAATAGAGCACAACAGGGGTGGCACAGTATTACAGCACCAGTGACCTGGGCTCAATTCCCAGCACTATCGGTAAGGAGTTTGTACGTTCCCCCCGTGACCGCCTGGGTTTCCTCCCACATCACAAAGGCAAATGGGTTGCTTGGGTTATTGGTCACATGGGCGCAATTTGACCTGTGTAGGCTCGCTGGGCCAGGAGGCTATGCTGTATCTCTAAATACATAAAATCCTACACAATCAAACCAGAATCCGTCACTAAGGACCCTCACCATCCAGGAAATGCCCTTTTCTCATTACTACTGTCAGGGAGGTGAAGACCCACATTCAGAAACAGCTTCTTGCCCTCCACCTTCAATTTCTGACAGAACCAATAACGACTGAATCAGTGATCACAACGAAAACACGCAGGGTCAGTAACACACAGAGTCCAGCTAGTAGAAGAATTTTTCACTGGTAAGACGTTGGGCTGGAGTTAAAGAAGTTTTCGTTGGGAGATTGGGTTGTACACTGGGATAGGTACCGCATGCTTTGAGTACCTGATGTCTTGATTTCCATTAGGCTGACAGGGCAGAGGGCTGCGTAGAACCTTCGATGCTTTCTCCTCTTTGATTGGCCTGTGAAAATAAATGTGATTGGATAAGGTCAGTGTTGGTTTGTCCACTGATATGTACAAGCTGCAACTGACATCTTATTGGTTGGATTTACTTGTACAGACAATAACCAGTGACAAATGTTATGTCCTTTATTATGGACATTCACACAACTTCTTTGATTGGACACTGGGAGTGAGAACTTCATTCTAACCCGACGTCTTCCAGTGAAAAATCATCCACTCCAGCCCACCATCTCCCAGTGAAAACTTCATCCACTCCAGCCCGACGTCTCCCAAAGAAAACTTCATCCACTCCAGCCCACCATCTCCCAGTGAAAACTTCATCCACTCCAGCTTAATGTCTCCCAGTGAAAAATTCATCCACTCCAGCTTAATGTCTCCCAGTGAAAAATTCATCCACTCCAGCCCAACTCTCCCAGTGAAAACTTCATCCACTCCAGCCCAACTCTCCCAGTGAAAACTTCAACCACTCCAGCCCAATGTCTCCCAGTGAAAACTTCATCCACTCCAGCCCAATGTCTCCCAGTGAAAACTTCATCCACTCCAGCCCAATGTCTCCCAGTGAAAACTTCATCCACTCCAGCCCAATGTCTCCCAGTGAAAACTTCATCCACACCAGCCCAACATCTCCCAGTGAAAACTTCATCCACTCCAGCTCAATGTCTCCCAGTGAAAACTTCATCCACACCAGCCCAACATCTCCCAGTGAAAACTTCATCCACTCCAGCCCAACGTCTCCCAAAGAAAACTTCATCCACTCCAGCTCAATGTCTCCCAGTGAAAACTTCATCCACACCAGCCCAACATCTCCCAGTGAAAACTTCATCCACTCCAGCCCAACGTCTCCCAAAGAAAACTTCATCCACTCCAGCCCGACGTCTCCCAAAGAAAACTTCATCCACTCCAGCCCATCATCTCCCAGTGAAAACTTCATCCACTCCAGCCCGACGTCTCCCAAAGAAAACTTCATCCACTCCAGCCCAACGTCTCCCAAAGAAAACTTCATCCACTCCAGCCCAACGTCTCCCAAAGAAAACTTCATCCACTCCAGCCCAACGTCTCCCAGTGAAAACTTCATCCACTCCAGCCCAACGTCTCCCAGTGAAAACTTCATCCACTCCAGCCCGACGTCTCCCAGTGAAAACTTTATCCACTCCAGCCCAACGTCTCCCAGTGAAAACTTCATCCACTCCAGCCCGACGTCTCCCAAAGAAAACTTCATCCACTCCAGCCCAACATCTCCCAGTGAAAACTTCAGCCACTCCAGCTTAATGTCTCCCAGTGAAAAATTCATCCACTCCAGCCCAACTCACCCAGTGAAAACTTCATCCACTCCAGCCCGACGTCTCCCAGTGAAAACTTCATCCACTCCAGCCCAACGTCTCCCAGTGAAAACTTCATCCACTCCAGCCCGACGTCTCCCAAAGAAAACTTCATCCACTCCAGCCCACCATCTCCCAGTGAAAACTTCAGCCACTCCAGCTTAATGTCTCCCAGTGAAAAATTCATCCACTCCAGCCCAACTCACCCAGTGAAAACTTCATCCACTCCAGCCCAATGTCTCCCAATGAAAACTTCATCCACACCAGCCCAACATCTCCCAGTGAAAACTTCATCCACTCCAGCCCAACTCACCCAGTGAAAACTTCATCCACTCCAGCTCAATGTCTCCCAGTGAAAACTTCATCCACACCAGCCCAACATCTCCCAGTGAAAACTTCATCCACTCCAGCTCAATGTCTCCCAGTGAAAACTTCATCCACTCCAGCCCAACGTCTCCCAGTGAAAACTTCATCCACACCAGCCCAACATCTCCCAGTGAAAACTTCATCCACTCCAGCCCAACATCTCCCAGTGAAAACTTTATCCACTCCAGCCCAACATCTCCCAGTGAAAACTTCATCCACTCCAGCCCAACGTCTCCCAGTGAAAACTTCATCCACTCCAGCCCAACGTCTCCCAGTGAAAACTTCATCCACTCCAGCCCAACGTTTCCCAGTGAAAACTTCATCCATTCCAGCCCATCATCTCCCAGTGAAAACTTCATCCACTCCAGCCCAACGTCTCCCAGTGAAAACTTCATCCACTCCAGCCCAACGTCTCCCAGTGAAAACTTCATCCACTCCAGCCCAACGTCTCCCAGTGAAAACTTCATCCACTCCAGCCCAACGTCTCCCAGTGAAAAATCATCCACTCCAGCCCAACATCTCCCAGTGAAAACTTCCTCCACTCCAGCCCCACATCTCCCAGGGAAAAACTTCATCCACTCCAGCCCACCATCTCCCAGTGAAAACTTCATCCACTCCAGACCGACGTCTCCCAAAGAAAACTTCATCCACTCCAGCCCACCATCTCCCAGTGAAAACTTCATCCACTCCAGCTTAATGTCTCCCAGTGAAAAATTCATCCACTCCAGCTTAATGTCTCCCAGTGAAAAATTCATCCACTCCAGCTTAATGTCTCCCAGTGAAAAATTCATCCACTCCAGCCCAACTCTCCCAGTGAAAACTTCATCCACTCCAGCCCAACTCTCCCAGTGAAAACTTCATCCACTCCAGCCCAATGTCTCCCAGTGAAAACTTCATCCACTCCAGCCCAATGTCTCCCAGTGAAAACTTCATCCACACCAGCCCAACATCTCCCAGTGAAAACTTCATCCACTCCAGCTCAATGTCTCCCAGTGAAAACTTCATCCACACCAGCCCAACATCTCCCAGTGAAAACTTCATCCACACCAGCCCAACATCTCCCAGTGAAAACTTCATCCACTCCAGCCCAACGTCTCCCAAAGAAAACTTCATCCACTCCAGCCCGACGTCTCCCAAAGAAAACTTCATCCACTCCAGCCCAACGTCTCCCAGTGAAAACTTCATCCATTCCAGCCCATCATCTCCCAGTGAAAACTTCATCCACTCCAGCCCGACGTCTCCCAAAGAAAACTTCATCCACTCCAGCCCAACGTCTCCCAGTGAAAACTTCATCCATTCCAGCCCATCATCTCCCAAAGAAAACTTCATCCACTCCAGCCCAACATCTCCCAGTGAAAACTTCATCCACTCCAGCCCGACGTCTCCCAGTGAAAACTTCATCCACACCAGCCCAACATCTCCCAGTGAAAACTTCATCCACTCCAGCTCAATGTCTCCCAGTGAAAACTTCATCCACACCAGCCCAACATCTCCCAGTGAAAACTTCATCCACTCCAGCTCAACGTCTCCCAGTGAAAACTTCATCCACACCAGCCCAACATCTCCCAAAGAAAACTTCATCCACACCAGCCCAACATCTCCCAGGGAAAAACTTCATCCACTCCAGCCCACTATCTCCCAGTGAAAACTTCATCCACTCCAGCTCAATGTCTCCCAGTGAAAAATCATCCACTCCAGCCCAACATCTCCCAGTGAAAACTTCATCCACTCCAGCCCAACGTCTCCCAGTGAAAACTTCATCCACTCCAGCCCGACGTCTCCCAGTGAAAACTTCATCCACTCCAGCCCAACGTCTCCCAGTGAAAACTTCATCCACTCCAGCCCGACGTCTCCCAAAGAAAACTTCATCCACTCCAGCCCACCATATCCCAGTGAAAACTTCAGCCACTCCAGCTTAATGTCTCCCAGTGAAAAATTCATCCACTCCAGCTTAATGTCTCCCAGTGAAAAATTCATCCACTCCAGCCCAACTCTCCCAGTGAAAACTTCATCCACTCCAGCCCAACTCTCCCAGTGTAAACTTCATCCACTCCAGCCCAATGTCTCCCAATGAAAACTTCATCCACACCAGCCCAACATCTCCCAGTGAAAACTTCATCCACTCCAGCTCAATGTCTCCCAGTGAAAACTTCATCCACACCAGCCCAACATCTCCCAGTGAAAACTTCATCCACTCCAGCTCAATGTCTCCCAGTGAAAACTTCATCCACTCCAGCCCAACGTCTCCCAGTGAAAACTTCATCCACACCAGCCCAACATCTCCCAAAGAAAACTTCATCCACTCCAGCCCAACATCTCCCAGTGAAAACTTTATCCACTCCAGCCCAACATCTCCCAGTGAAAACTTCATCCACTCCAGCCCAACGTCTCCCAGTGAAAACTTCATCCACTCCAGCCCAACGTCTCCCAGTGAAAACTTCATCCACTCCAGCCCAACGTTTCCCAGTGAAAACTTCATCCATTCCAGCCCATCATCTCCCAGTGAAAACTTCATCCACTCCAGCCCAACGTCTCCCAGTGAAAACTTCATCCACTCCAGCCCAACGTCTCCCAGTGAAAACTTCATCCACTCCAGCCCAACGTCTCCCAGTGAAAACTTCATCCACTCCAGCCCAACGTCTCCCAGTGAAAAATCATCCACTCCAGCCCGACGTCTCCCAAAGAAAACTTCATCCACTCCAGCCCAATGTCTCCCAGTGAAAACTTCATCCACTCCAGCCCAACGTCTCCCAGTGAAAAATTCATCCACTCCAGCCCAACTCTCCCAGTGAAAACTTCATCCACTCCAGCCCAACTCTCCCAGTGAAAACTTCATCCACTCCAGCTCAATGTCTCCCAGTGAAAAATCATCCACTCCAGCCCAACATCTCCCAGTGAAAACTTCCTCCACTCCAGCCCGACGTCTCCCAAAGAAAACTTCATCCACTCCAGCCCAACGTCTCCCAAAGAAAACTTCATCCACTCCAGCCCAACGTCTCCCAGTGAAAAATTCATCCACTCCAGCCCAACTCTCCCAGTGAAAACTTCATCCACTCCAGCCCAACTCTCCCAGTGAAAACTTCATCCACTCCAGCCCAATGTCTCCCAGTGAAAACTTCATCCACTCCAGCCCAATGTCTCCCAGTGAAAACTTCATCCACACCAGCCCAACATCTCCCAGTGAAAACTTCATCCACTCCAGCCCAACGTCTCCCAAAGAAAACTTCATCCACTCCAGCCCAACGCCTCCCAGTGAAAACTTCATCCATTCCAGCCCATCATCTCCCAGTGAAAACTTCATCCACTCCAGCCCGACGTCTCCCAGTGAAAACTTCATCCACACCAGCCCAACATCTCCCAGTGAAAACTTCATCCACTCCAGCTCAATGTCTCCCAGTGAAAACTTCATCCACACCAGCCCAACATCTCCCAGTGAAAACTTCATCCACTCCAGCTCAACGTCTCCCAGTGAAAACTTCATCCACACCAGCCCAACATCTCCCAAAGAAAACTTCATGCACACCAGCCCAACATCTCCCAGGGAAAAACTTCATCCACTCCAGCCCACTATCTCCCAGTGAAAACTTCATCCACTCCAGCTCAATGTCTCCCAGTGAAAAATCATCCACTCCAGCCCAACATCTCCCAGTGAAAACTTCCTCCACTCCAGCCCGACGTCTCCCAAAGAAAACTTCATCCACTCCAGCCCAACGTCTCCCAAAGAAAACTTCATCCACTCCAGCCCAACGTCTCCCAGTGAAAACTTCATCCACTCCAGCCCAACGTCTCCCAGTGAAAACTTCATCCACTCCAGCCCAACGTCTCCCAAAGAAAACTTCATCCACTCCAGCCCAACGTCTCCCAGTGAAAACTTCATCCACTCCAGCCCACCATCTCCCAGTGAAAACTTCATCCACTCCAGCTTAATGTCTCCCAGTGAAAAATTCATCCACTCCAGCCCAACTCTCCCAGTGAAAACTTCATCCACTCCAGCCCAACTCTCCCAGTGTAAACTTCATCCACTCCAGCCCAATGTCTCCCAGTGAAAACTTCATTCACTCCAGCCCAACATCTCCCAGTGAAAACTTCATCCACACCAGCCCAACATCTCCCAGTGAAAACTTCATCCACTCCAGCTCAATGTCTCCCAGTGAAAACTTCATCCACACCAGCCCAACATCTCCCAGTGAAAACTTCATCCACACCAGCCCAACATCTCCTAGTGAAAACTTCATCCACTCCAGCCCGATGTCTCCCAAAGAAAACTTCATCCACACCAGCCCAACATCTCCCAGTGAAAACTTCATCCACTCCAGCTCAATGTCTCCCAGTGAAAACTTCATCCACACCAGCTCAACGTCTCCCAGTGAAAACTTCATCCACTCCAGCCCAACGTCTCCCAGTGAAAACTTCATCCACTCCAGCTCAATGTCTCCCAGTGAAAACTTCATCCACACCAGCTCAACGTCTCCCAGTGAAAACTTCATCCACACCAGCCCAACATCTCCCAGTGAAAACTTCATCCACTCCAGCTCAATGTCTCCCAGTGAAAACTTCATCCACACCAGCTCAACGTCTCCCAGTGAAAACTTCATCCACTCCAGCTCAATGTCTCCCAGTGAAAAATCATCCACTCCAGCCCAACATCTCCCAGTGAAAACTTCATCCACTCCAGCCCGACGTCTCCCAGTGAAAACTTCATCCACACCAGCCCAACGTCTCCCAGTGAAAACTTCATCCACTCCAGCTCAATGTCTCCCAGTGAAAACTTCATCCACACCAGCCCAACGTCTCCCAGTGAAAACTTCATCCACTCCAGCTCAATGTCTCCCAGTGAAAACTTCATCCACTCCAGCTCAATGTCTCCCAGTGAAAACTTCATCCACTCCAGCCCAACGTCTCCCAGTGAAAACTTCATCCACTCCAGCTCAATGTCTCCCAGTGAAAACTTCATCCACCCCAGCCCAACATCTCCCAGTGAAAACTTCATCCACACCAGCCCAACATCTCCCAGTGAAAACTTCATCCACACCAGCTCAACCTCTCCTGTCATTAACAATCCTAACGTCACACTCTCCTCTGCTTCCCATACTCATTTCCCAACTGTCCTTGTCTCAATGGGTGGGTCCCACAATCTCACCCAGAAGAAACTTCTTATCTGGATTTATTGGATATTCCTGATCTCTAGCCCCTTGACCTGGTCATGAGTTGACCCTTGGAGGACTGAGGATAGAAATGCTCAATCATGTGGGTATGGGGATGGTTACAGCTTAATGCTGTCTGAGATGTCTCTTTCACTAACTCAGCATGGATGCATCTTCTAGTCACCCTGATAGTTGGAACGAGAAGAGGGTATGCCTCAGATGGCAAGGGTCCTTAGTAACTCTACAGGTGTACAAGAAGATAAGAGGCAAAGACAGAGTGGAGAACCATATTTCCCAGGATGGAAATGGCTAATACGAGGATGCATAATTTTAAGGAGATTGGAGGAAAGTATGAGGTGGGGTGGGGGGGGGGGGGTTGTCAGAGGTAGTTTTTTTTTTGCCCTCTCAGAGTGGTGAGTGCATGGATCACACTGCCAGGGCTGGTGGTAGGGGCAGATACATCAGGAACATTTAACAGACTCTTAGATAGCCACATGGGTGACAGAAAAATGGAGGCGTATGTGGGAGGGAAAGGTTAGATTGATCTTGGAAAGATGATGGTGATGTTATGGATTTTCAGAAGGCCTTTGACAAGGTGCCACACTCAAGGCTGTTTAACAAAGTTAAAACCCCATGGTATGACAGGAAAGATTCTAGCATGGATAAAGCAGTGGCTGATTGGCAGAAGGCAAAGAGTGGGGATAAAGGACTTGCTGCCAGTGATTTGTGGTGTTCCACAGGGGTCTATATTGGGACTGATTCTTTCTACATTACATGTCAATGATTTGGATGATGTGATTGATGGCTTTGTTGCAAAGTTTGCAGACAATATGAAGACAGGTGAAGGGGCAGGTGGTTTTGAGGAAGTAGAGAGGCTGCAGAAGGACAGACAGATTAAGAGAATGGGCAAAGAAATGGCAGATGGAATATAGTGTTGGGAAGTGTATGGTCACGCACTTTGGCAGAACAAATGAAAGAGCTGACTATTTTCTAAATGGAGAGAAAATACAAAAAAATCTGAAGTGCAAAGGGACTTGGGATCCTTGTGCAGGATTCCATAAAGGTTAATTTGCAGGTTGAGCCTGTGGTAAAGAAGGTAAATGCAATATTAGTGGACATTGTGTTTCAAGAGGACTAGAATATAAAAGGATGTCTTGTTGAAATTCTATAATGCACTGGTAAGGCCTCACCTAGAGTATTGTGAGCAGGTTTGGGCCCCTTATCTTAAAAAAGGATGTCCTGAAACTGGGGAGGGTTCAAAGGAGGTTCATGAAAATGATTCCAGGATTGAATGGTTTGTCATATGAAGAGCGTCTAATGGCTCGGGGTTTGTATTCACTAAAATTCAGAAGGATGAGGGCTGACCTAATTGAAACCCATCAACTGGTGAAAGGCCTTGAAAGAGCGGACGTGTCCTACGTCAAAGACCAGAGGACACAGCCTCAAAACAGAGGGGTGTCCTTTTAGACCAGAGATGAGAATGAATTTATTTAACCAGAGAGTAGTGAATAGGTGGAATTATTTGCCACAGGTAGCGGTAGGGGCAAAGTCTTTATGAATATCTAAGGCAAAAGTTGATAGATTCTTGATTGGTCAGGGCATGAAGGGATATGAGAAGAAGGCAGGAGATCAGGGCTGAGAGGAAAATTGGATCAGCCATGATGAAATGGCAGAGCAGACTCATGGGCCAAATGGTCTAACTCTGCTCCTATGTCTTATGGTAAAAACTCAGCACATCATGAACTGAAGGGGCTGTACTGTGCTGTGATGTCCTATGTCCATAAAGTACATAGAAGTAGTAAAAAGAAAACAGAATGCAGATTAAAGTATTGCAGTTACAGAGGAAGTGCAGCAACCTTGATGGGTAGGTAAGGAGATCAAGAGTTTACCGTTCTGGGTACAAGAGATCCATTCCAGACCCCTTTAACTCCTATGCAGAACAGAGAACCTTTAGGATGCTCCAAACCGTACTGGCCCAACGTTATCATCTCACTACCTACTTCAGCTTAACCTTGCTGCCATGTCACTGGGAATCCCAAAATCCCTCTGGGACATACACTTAGTGGCCATTTTATTTGTACCCCCTTACCATAAAACATAGGAGCAGAATTAGGTCATTTGGCCCATCGAGTCTGCTCCGCCATTCAATCATGGTTAATCCTTTTTTCTCCCCCTCCTCGGCCCTGCTCCTCGAACCTTCTCCCCATAACCTTTGATGCAGTGACCAATCAAGAACCTATCAAGCTCTGCTTTAAATACACCCAACAACCTGGCCTCCACAGCTGCCTGTGCTAATAAATTCCACAAATTCACCACCCTCTGGTTAAAGAAATTTCTCCGCATCTCTGTTTTAAATGGACGCCCCTCTACCCTGAGGCTGTGCCCTCTTGATCTAGACTCCCCCACCACAGGAAACGTCCTATCCACATCTACTCTGTCTAGGCCTTTCGATATTCAAAAGGTTTCAATGAGATCCTCCCTCATCCTTCTAAATTCCAGCAAGTGCAGACCCAAAGCCATCAAACATACCTCAAATGATAACCCTTATATTCTCGGAATCATCCTTGTGAACTTCCTCCGAACCGTCTCCAATGCCAGCACATCTGTTCGCAGACGTGGAGCCCAAAACTGTTCACAATACTCAAGGAGAGGCCTCACCAGCACCTTATAAAGCTTCAGCATCACAGCCCTGCTTCTATATTCCAGACCTCCTGAATGAATGCTAACATTGTATTTGTCTTCCTCACCACCGACTCAACCTGCAAGTTAACCTTTACAATGTTCTGCACATGGACTTCCAAGACTCTATGCATCTCAGATTTTTGAATTTTCTTCCCATTTAGAAAATAGTCTGCACATTTATTTCTTCTACAAAGTGCATGAGCGTGCATTTTCCAGAATTGTCTTTCATTTGCACTCTCTTACCCATTCTCCGAATCCAAGTCCTTCTGCAGCCTTCCTGTTTCCTCAACATTACCCACCCCTCCACCAATCTTTGTATCACCTGCAAACCTGGCAACAAAGCCATCTATTCCATCATCTAAATCATTGATATACACCACTGGTCACTGGCGGCCAACCAGAAAAGTTTCCTTTTACACCCACTCACTACCCCCTACCAATCACCAATGCTCTAACCATACCAAAAACTTTCCTGTAATACTATGGGCTCTTAACTTGGTAAGCAGCCTCATCTGTGGCACCCTGTTGAAAACCTTCTGAGAATCCAAATTTACAACATTCACCGCATCCCCTTTATCATTCCTGCTTGCAATCTCCTCAAAAAATTCCAACAGGTTTATCAAGCAAGATTTTCCCTTAAAAAAAAACAACCATGGTGACTGTGTCCTATTTTGTCCTGTGTCACCAAATACTCCATAACCTCATTCTTAACAATTGACTCGACAGCTTCCCAGCTCTGAGAGGTCAGGATAATCAGTCTACAATTTCCTTTCTGCTGCCTTCCTCCTTTCTTAAAGAGTGGAGTAACATCTGCTATTTTCCAGTGCTCTGGAACCATGCCAGAGTCCAATGATTCTTGAAAGATCGTTACCAATCCCTCCACAATCTCTACCGCTACCTCTTTCAGAGCGCTAGGGTGCAGTTCATCTGGTCCCAGTGATTTTTGCACATTTAGTTTTTTCAACTTTTGGAGCACCTTCTCCCTTGTAATAGCAACTGCACCCACTTTTCTCTCACACCCTTCAATACCTGGCACACTGCTTGTGTCTTTCACAGTGAAGACTGATGCAAAATACTCATTTAGTTCATCTGCCATCTCCTTGTCCCCATTTTTATTTCTCCAGCCTCATTTTCTAGTGGTCCTATATCCACTCTCATCTCTTCTATTTTTTATATACTTTAAGAGGCTTTTTCTATTCACCTTGATATTGTTTGCTGGCTTGCTTTCAAATTTCTTCTTTTTCCTCCTAATGTTTATTTTAGTTGCTTTCTATAGGTTTTTAAAAGCTTCCTAATCCTCCACCTTCCTGCTAACTTTTGTTTTAGGTGTGCCCTAACTTCTGCTTATACATTAGCTTTCACTTCCCTTGTCAGCCATGGTTGTCCTATTTTGCCATTTGAGTGTTTCTTTTGTTTTTAGAATTCATCCATTCTGCGCCTTCCTCATTTCCCCCAGAAACTCAAGCCATTGCTGCTCTGCTGTCATCCCTGCCACCTTCTGCTTCCAAGTTACTTTGGCCAACTCTCTTATCCCACTGTAATTTCCCTTACTCCACTGAAATACTGCTACGCAAGACTTAACTTTCTCCCTATCAAATTTCAAGTTGAACTCAAACATATTGTGATCACTGGCTCCTAAGGGTTCCTTTACGTTACGTTTCTGATTCATAGCACCAAATCCAGGTTAGCTGATCCTCTAGTAGGCTCAACAACAAACTGCTCTAAAAAGCCATCTCACAGGCATTCAACAAATTCACTCTCTTGAGATCCATTACCAACCTGATTTTCCCAATCTACCTGCATGTTAAAATCTCCCATAACTATCACAGCATTGGCCTTTTGACTCGCCTTTTCTATTTCCCATTGTAATCTGTAGTCCACATCCCAGCTACTGTTGGGAGGCTTGTATATGACTGCCATCAAGGCCCTTTTACCCTTGCAGTTTCTTAACTCAACCCACAAGAATTCAACATCTTCTGATCCTATATCAAATCTATTAATTTGATGCCATTCTTTACTGGCAGAGTCCACCCCCCTCTCTGCCTACCTTCCTATCCCTCCAGTACAACATGTAACCCTGGAAATTCAGATCCCAACAACAACAATCTTTTGGCCACAATTCAGTGATTCTGCATCCCTAATGCACTGATGCTCATCCTGCTGGCTGCAATAATGTTCTATCATCTGCCTGCCCTTCCTGACAGTCCGCTATCTTTGCTTTTTTACCATCCATCCTATCCTGAATCACTTCACTTCGGTTCCTACCCTTCTGCCAAATTAGCTTAAACCCTCCCCAACAGGCTCTAAGAAAGCTGCACGCGAGAATATTGGCCAGCCTCGGGTTCAGGTGCGAACCGTCACTTCTGAACAGGTCATACATCATCAGCAGAGATCCCAATGATCCAAGAACCTGAAGCCCTGCCCATGGTACCAGCTTCTCAGTCAAGCATTTATCAGCCAAATCATCCTGTTTCTACCTTCACTGGTACATGGCACAGGTAGCAATCCAGAAATTACTACCCGGGAAATTCTGCTTCTCAGCTTGCTGCCTAGCTCTCTAAATTCTCTCTTCAGGACCTCTTTGCTTTTCCTTCCTGTCATTGGTACCAATATGTATCAAGACATCTGACTGCTCTCCCCTCCCCTTCCAAAATGCTGTGGATGCAATCCAAGACACCACTGTTGTAACAGGTGGTTATCTGAGTTACTGTCAGCTTGAAGCAGTCTGCTCATTCTCATCTCATTAACAAGGCATTTTCACCCACAGAACTGCCAGTCACTGGATGTTTTTTTTCTTTTTTGGGCCATTCTCTATAAACTCTAGAGACTGTCATGCGTGAAAATCCCAGAGGATCAGTAATTTCTGAGATACTGAAATTATCCTGTCTGGCACCAACAATCATTACACAGTCAAAGTCAGTAAGAACACATTTCTTCCCCATTCTGATATTTGGTCTGAACAACAACAGAACCTCTTGACCACATCTGCTTGCTTTCATGCATTGAGTTGCTGCCACTTGATTGGCTGATTAGATACTTGCATGAACAAGCAGCTCTAAAGGTCAGCCTAATAAAACAGCTCCTGTGTGTACACACGCCAGCGAAGTACCTACCTGAGATTGTCATTCCTGTCCATTTGAAAAGGGAAACATTCATATAAGCTCTCTGCATTGGATTCCATGCCATCCACACCATCTTCAGTTCTGTCAATTCAAAAGCAAGACAATGAGAACACCCTACCTCAGCACAGTAGTGATGTGGTTAGTGCAATGCTTTACAGTGCCAGTGATCTGGATTCAGTTACCGCTGCTCTCTCTAAGGACTCTGTGCATTCTCCCCAAGACCACGCAGATTCCCTCTCCCATTCCAAAGACATAGGGGTTAGGGTACGTGAACTGTGGGCGTACTATGTTGGCGCCAGGAGCCCGGAGACATTTGCGGGATGCCCCTCTCAGCACGTTTGTGATGTAATCAACGCGTTTCACTGTATGTTTTGACGTGCATGTGACAAATAAAGCTTATCGTTAATACCTTCTCTCACTCTCTCGTCTTTAGTGCTGACCACCACACAGATCAGAGGGCAACAGAACTTTGGCACAAGGGAAATCACCACACAGTCTGACAGCTCCAGTCAGTCCCACTCACCTGCTCTGGCAAACCATTCCCTCCACCTGCTGAGTCATGAAGGTTCCTTTCACATCTACTTGCAGGCTGCCCCAGCCATCTTTATATGTGTGTAAAGATATATAAATATCTTTCACTGGACGTTTCAATGTACATTTGACAAGTAAGTCTGAATATGGATATTCAGGTTGTGTTGCACAGTCCTACCCCAGCTCAGACCAGAACCCAGAGGGAAAAAATGCCAGGAGAAGACATTCTGGGATTAACGGTATCTAGTGGTAACTACACTGTATGTTGTAGGCAGTGCTCACCGCCGTTAGTGGTAGAGAGATGGGATGTTTAGGTGGCTGATTGAGTGGGTTATTTGGACTCTGACAGTGCAAGCTTCATGAGTGTTCAGTCACACTCCTGACTTGTGCCTTGTAGACAAGGGAAAAGGAAAGGGTTGTGGTGTGGTGTCGACTATTCTTAACAGGACATTCACACGTGCACAGTCCCAATTAAGGGTCTCAGCCCGATGGCTGACAGTTAATTCCTCTCCATAGATACTGCCTGACCTGCTGAGTTCCTCCAGCACTTTGTGTTATTCTGGAATTCCAGCATCTGCAGAACCTATTGGGTTTATACCCTGACAATATTGGCTGGTCAGGGTTAGGGAAAGAAAGCTGGTGTCAGAGCTGTTACCTGACTGTAGGGGAGACATCCTGCTGGAATGGGAAAGCTTCACTCAGGCTAGAACTGGTTAGAAATTCATCCAGCTGTTCAATGGGGTCAGCCGACCTGTAAATGAAAAATGTGAGTTGGTAAACATTGGACAACTCCCACCCCCCACACCTCTGTCTCCAACCAACCTGTGGAGGAAGGCCCCAGACTCTGTAAGACCGAGAGATGTAACATGTCAGATGATCTGTAGAGGGTCCAGAACATAGATGGAATCACAATGAAGCCATCCCAGAGCCTCTACTTCCAGGTCTGCCCCCAAAGAATTGTACAGATTATTACAGATGTATGGTAGAGAGCTTTCTGACAGGTTGCAATGCAGCCTGGTATTGAGACACAAATACACAGGATCACAAGAGGCTGAGGGTTGGAGATTCAATCTGTTCCATCATTTCCCCACCACTGAGGAGATCTTCACGAGAGGAGGTGTCTCAGGAAGGCAGATTCCATCATTAAGGATCCCCACCACCCAGGACATGCCCTCTTCTCATCACCACGTTACGGAGGCCTGAACTCACACTCAACAATTCAGGAACAGCTTCTTGCCCATCATCACTTGGTGATGACAAGGACTATGGTGTTCCCCTTATGCATAAGTGAAGAGTGATTGCGACTGAGTACAAGTTTTCAGGTGCCAAGCACCACCCCCCCTCCACCCACCCCACCAACACAACCCAGTAATAAACGCTATGGTCTCAAGCTCAGTGAGACATCCCAGGTCACCAGATCTGGGACATCCTGCAGTCAAAGAGTGGGGAAGGGTGAGGGCTGCGTTCTGGGATCTCTGACCTGACTACTGGCTCAGCCTGTGCTTGACTGCTCTCCAGCCTCACCCACCTCCTGCTGAACTAAACTGAAATGACTTTATTATTTACATCCTTCACGCACACGAGGAGGACATCTGTCTAAATGTGCAATTTACAGTACGTACAACAGGACAGTCAATATAACAGAAATATTGTTGTGTCAGTGGGAATTAATCAGTCTGGTAGCCTGGTAGAAGAAGCTGTCCCAGAGCCTGTTGGTCCAGGTTTTTACGCTGCAGTACCGTTTCCCAGATGGTAGCAGCTGGAACAGTTTGTGGTTGGGGTGACTTGGGTCCCCAATGATCCTTTGGGCCCTTTTTACACACCTGTCTTTGTAAATATCCTGATTAGTGAGAAGTTCACTACAGATGCGCTGGGCTGTCCGCACCACTCTCTGCAGAGTCCTGCGATTGAGGGAGGTACAGTTCCCATACCGGTCAGGATGCTCTCAACTGTGCCCCTGTAGAATTTGAAGCCATACCAAACTTCTTCAACCATCTGAGGTGAAAGAGGCACTGTTGTACCTTTTCCAGCACAAAGCCAGTACGTACAGACCACGTGAGATCCTCAGCGATGTTCATGCTGAGGGACTTAAAGCTGTTCACCCTCTCAACACCAGATCTATTCCTGTCAATAGAGGTGAGCCTGCCTCCATTCCTCCTGTAGTCCACAACCAGCTCCTTTGTTTTTGTGACATTGCGGGAGAGGTTGCTTTCTTGACACCACTGCGTCAGGGTGATGACTTCTTCTCTGCAGGCTGTCTCATTATTATTTGAGATAAGGCCAATCAATGTAGTGTTGTCAGCAAATTTAAATAGCAGATTGGAGCTGTGGGTGGCGATACAGTCATGGGTGTACAGAGTAAAGGAAGGGGCTTAGTACAGAGCCTTGAGGGGCACCTGTGTTGAGGGTCAGAGGGGCCAAAGGGAGCTCACTCTTACCACCTGCTGGATCAGTCCTAAAAACTGACCGTGCCCCATTCATGTAAGGCTCCCTCAGCACAGCCCCTTCCACTGCATGACCTTCCCTCAGACACGAGGAGGGACCTGGATTTTGCAGTCGATTGGGGAGGGCGGGGCAAATTGCAATGTCCTGGTGAGAATCCCACCCCCACATCCCTGACCCACAGGTTGGGAGCCCCCCCTGTAAACAGGGATCCTCCGCCGGGCTGGGTCATCCTAGCTGTCCAAGATCAGTACGCAAGCCTGGCAGTACAATATGGAGAACAAGATGTTGCCCATGCAGCAGGCTCCGTCTCGCCACACAAAGATGAATCCTTCAATACAATTTGGCAGCAGCTTGCAGAAGCTGCCAGTCAGTATTAGACTTAACGTAGGGCTGCCTTAGTGACTCCACCTCTGGGTTTTCCCCCAGGGTTCACTCCCCAAGTGTTCCCCTAAGTGAGTATAGCCAGAAAGCGACGTAAGTTTGAGATCAGTTTTCCTTCTCCTAGACGAGCTGTCAACCACAGCTGATGAGCCCCATGGTTGACTTGTTTTAAGATGCCAGTAACCCACCTTTGGCATGTCTACCGTCAGTAGAAACATTCCACCAAGCCACACTAAGGCGGAAGCTGGGAATGGTTGTCAGAGGTTACTTGAGACACAAGCTAGAGGGAGCATTTATTAGGTAGTGGGAGCTTATACCCATTACCCTCTCCACCGCTGTGACAACCTTAAGGAACTCTGTTAAGTGGCAGGGTGGAGATAAATCTGTACCAAAGGAGGTATAAGAAGCTCCTTCCCTCTGCTAACCTGCAGCACCTGTTTAGGTACCTCTTGCCCCTGCCCCCCCCCCCCCAACTCCAGATCAGGGTCACGAAAAGCCATGGGAGTAGGTGATGGATGGTCAGATGTGCAGCTGGTGGACATCACAAATCCTAGTTACGTGATCACTGATGCCAGGCAGGCAATCGCTGAAGAGTATTGATGGGGTTATCCGTCTTGTAAAGACTCTGCCTGGAAGAAGGCAATAGCCAACCATTTCTGTAGAAAAGTCTACCAAGAAAGTCTAAAGTCTACCATGGTCATGGAAAAGGCCACGATTGCCTACACCATACAACACAGCGCATAACGAATGAACCTGTGAGAGGGGACCAGGGAGACAGGAGCCCTTCCTGTAGTGACCCCCTCCCACTGACTCAGCTGGTCTCACAAGTCTCCCCATGCCCACTCATCCTCTCAAACCATCACCACCCCCTACCCCTGCTTCGCACGCCATTGGCTACTGTCCCATTGTTGTCTCAGAGCCCAGTTGGTGACACTGAGCAGGAGGAAGTTTGAGGTTGGGCTGGTCCCCTCGGGACATTCACAGCCCACCATCCCGCCCTGCCGGAGGTCCCAGAAGCACAGCACCGACCCTCTTCCACCGCACGATGCTCCGCCGAGTTGCCTCACCCCTACTGGGTCACCGCGCTAACTTCTCCGGGGCCGCAGCCCGCGAGCCGGGCCGATGCCGCTGACGGGCCTCCTGCTGCCGTCCGCCGCCTGGCTCTGCCGGCAGCTGCTGCTCGCCACCGTCTGGCTGTGCTGGGCCCCTCTGCTGGGCGGCCTGTGTCTCATGGCCTGGGCCGCCTCGGCGCTGGCCGAGAGCGCGGCGGGCCTGTGGGCGATGCAGCAGTTGTGGCGGCTCCATGCCTGGCTCTCCTACCACATCCTGGACACCCAGCTGTGGCTTCTCTACCGGGCCTCAGAGGGGTGCAACTGGGCGGCGTACCTGGCCTACGACCACCTCCGCTGGCTGTCGAACGGCTTGGCCGGCCTGCTGGCCTTCTGCTCCTACATGGCGCGGCGCTACGGCCTCTGGCTCGACTACCTGTGGAGCGACTACCTGCGGTGGCAGGCGTACGCGGTGAGGCAATGGTCTCTCCTCCTCGCCCGCGTCCTGCTGGAAGCGGCCGCGGCCGTCCCGCTTGGCCAGGCCTCGGGCTGGCTGCGCGCCTCGCACCGGTTGCAAGAGGCCGGCCTCGGCCTGTGGTGCGCGGCCGAGGAGTGGGCGCTGTGGCTCGGCGACGCACTGGCCGCCCGGCTCGGCTGGCAGGCGTACGCGTTGCACGACGCGGCGCTGCGCCTCGGCTACACCATGTCGGCGGCGGCCGCCAGCGGCTGGAGAGCGCTGGGAGACTGGGGGACGTGGACCGCCTGGGCGGCGGGCGACTGGACCCTGTGGGGCGGCTACCTGATGCTGAAAGTGCCGCTGGAAGTCACCTATCTGCTGCTGGACGTTACCCTTGGCCGCTCGGCCCTTCTTTTCAGGGCTGCCCTGTTCCTCGTCCGCGTCTTGCTGGACAGCACTCTCTACCAATCGCAGAATCTCATCGCCTGCACCACGTGGCTTTCGCTCGTCCTATTGGACTGGAGTCTGTGGATGTTCCGCCTCCTGCTGCAGCTGCTCCAATAACGTTACTCGGATTTGATAAACTATTTTCGCAATAAAATAGGTTAAAAGCCCGGTGTCTCCCTTCTCCGACGTCGTCCCGGCTGGTTTTCCCACCTTTCTGAGGTCGTCGTGAAAGATGAGAGGGAAATCATAAACACAAGAGATTCTGCAGATGCTGGAAATCCAGACGAAGACACAGAAAATGCTGGAGGAACTCTGCAGGTCTGGCACTATCTGTCGAGGAGAATTGAGATAAAAGGGCTCATCCCGAAACGTTGACTCTGTATTCCTCTCCTTGGCTGCTGCCTGCCCTGGTGAGTTCCTCCAGCATTTTGCGTGTGTTCCTAGGATTCCTAAGTACATTTATGATCAAACTGTGTATGCAGTATTCAATCCTGAGATTCACCTTCTGCACAGAAACCACGAAATAGAGAAAACCATGGAACCCAGTTAAAGAAAAACATCAACACTGTGCACAAAAAAACCGCAAACAGTGACTAGAAAGATTGAGCGAAAACACAAACTTGAAGGAGTCTATATTCAACTCCGCTCAATGTTCATTAGTCCAGTCCAGAAACCCAAACTTCGACAGCACAGAGGGAGAAAGAGAGACCATTCAAACACAGAGACCTTCCCCCGACGCAGCGAGCTGAACACTCTCTCGTCTCGATGTTTCAATTTTCCTCAACACTTTACTTGGTGAGAAATGGAGGTTTCTAATGGTCTCTAAGCTTCTTGGACTCAAAGCCACTCTCCTCCTGGAACCTTTTTGGAGGCAGAAAAGCTCCAGATCGCTCAATCGACCCAAGAGCACACCATCAAACTGGAGATCGCAGGCTCTAACAGGACCAGAACCATGTTTAAAAGAACAAGAAGTGAAAGAAGCAGTTTCACGGGCCATCAAAATAATGTTGTCTGTGGTAAAGTTATCCACTGGTGCCATCTTAAAGGTTTCTAGTATCTGCAGAATCTCTTGTCATTAGGAAGATACAGTCGATGTTTCTGGCCCAGACCCTTCGTCAGGATGGGAAAGGTATGGAGAAGAAGCCAGAATAGGGTGGGGGAGGAGAAGGAGGACAAGCTGGCAGGTGAAGGGAAAGGGATTTTAAGGGGGGGGGGGCAAACATGTGAAGAGCAGTGTTAGTATTTTCTTTCTTCAGATGCTCACTGGCTTACTGAGTGTTTTAAAAAAACAAAGCTTGAGCATCTGTAACCAAAGTTCAAAGTAAATTTATTATCATAGTACATATACGATATACAACCTTGAGATTTGCCTCCTTGCAGACAGCCACAAAACGAAGAAACCTAGCAGAACCCATTAAAAAAGACCATCAAACTCCCAATGTGCAGAAAGGAAAACCAACCATGCAAACGATAAAAGTAAGCAAATAACATTTAGAACTAAAGTTCACTGAAGTGAGATCACAGCCACGGAGCCAGTCGCAGCCCGTTAGTTGCAGGCCACAGCCTCAGCTCACACACAGGCAAGTAAACCTCATGGAGCAGTGAGTTGAACACCAGCCCCAACACCCTGACATTTTCAGTCTGGCCCTGTACTTAAACTGGTCAAACGTCAGCTCGTTCCTCACTCTCAGGCCCCGGACCCGCCGCATTGATATGGCCAGTCCACGCCACACCACAACCGTCCTGCACCTTCAAGACTTTAGTTCACACCGCAGAAGTGCCAGGTTGTATTGGCAGTTGAAAAAAGCAAATGCGAAAAGGAAGTTCCAGGCTTTTGATTGCAGTGATTGTTTTCCAGAAAAAAAGGTGATTTATATGGCCCCCACCGTCTTATTTTCATCATGGACGTCCAGTCCCTATATACCTCCATCCCCCACCTAGATGGTCTCGAAGCTCTTAACTTTTTTTTGGATTCCAGACCTAACCAATTCCCTTCTACCACCACTCTCCTCTGTCTAGCGGAATCAGTTCTTACTCTCAATAATTTCTCCTTTGGCTCCTCCCACTCCCTCCAAACCAAAGGTGTAGCCATGGGCACCCCGTATGGGTCCCAGTTATGCCTGTCTTTTTGTTGGCTTCGTGGAACAGTCCATGTTCCAAGTCCATACCAGTATCCATCCCCCTCTTTTCCTTCGCTACATCGACGACTGCATTGACGCTGCCTCCTGCACGCACGCTGAGCTCGTTGACTTCATTAACTTTGCCTCCAACTTTCACCCTGCCCTCAAATTTACCCGGTCCATTTCTGACACCTCCCCCCCTTTCTTGATCTTTCTGTCTCTATCTCTGGAGACGGCCTATCTACTGATATCTACTATAAGCCTACAGACTCTCACAGCTACCTGGACTATTCCTCTTCCCACCCTGTCTCTTGCAAAAAGGCTATCCCCTTCTCACAATTCCTCTGTCTCAGCCGCATCTGCTCTCAGGATGAGGCTTTTCATTCCAGGACAAAGGAGATGTCTTCCTTTTTTAAACAAAGGGGTTTCCCTTCTTCCACCTTCAACTCTGCTCTCAAACGCATCTCTCCCATTTCCCGCACATCAGCCCTCACCCCATCCACCTGCCACCCCACTCGGGATAGGGTACCCCTTGTCCTTAACTACCACCCCACCAGCCTCCAGGTCCAACGTATAATTCTCCGTAACTTCCGCCACCTCCAACGGGACCCCACTACCAAACACATTTTTCCCTTACCCCCCCTTTCCGCTTTTCGCAGGGATCACTCCCTACGTGACTCCCTTGTCCACTCGTCCCCCCCATCCCTTCCCACCGATCTCCCTCCAGGCACTTATCCTTGTAAACGGAACAAGTGCTACACCTACCCTTACACTTCCTCCCTCACCACCATTCAGGCATTCAGGGCCCCAGACAGTCCTTCCAGGTGAGGTGACACTTCACCTGTGAGTCTGCTGGTGTGATATACTGCATCCGGTGCTCCCGGTGTGGCCTTTTATATATTGGTGAGACCCGACGCAGACTGGGAGACCGTTTCGCTGAACACCTATGCTAGGTCTGCCAGAAAAAGCAGATCTCCCAATGGCCACACATTTTAATTCCATGTCCCATTCCCATTCTGATATGTCTATCCATGGCCTCCTCTATTGTCAAAATGAATCCAAACTCAGGTTTGAGGAACAACACCTTATATACCGGCTGGGTAGCCTCCAACCTGATGGCATGAACATTGACTTCTCTAACTTCCATTAATGCTCCTCCTCCCCTTCTTACCCCATCCCTGACATATTTAGTTGTTTGCCTGTTCTCCATCTCCCTCTGGTGCTCCCCCCTCCTTTCTCCTGAGGCCTCCCATCCCATGATCCTTTCCCTTCTCCAGCTCTGTATCACTTTCGGCAATCACCTTTCCAGCTCTTAGCTTCATCCCACCCCCTCCGGTCTTCTATCATTTCGCATTTCCCCCTCCCCCCAATACTTTCAAATCTCTTACTGTCTTTCCTTTCGGTTAGTCCTGACAAAGGGTCTCGGCCCGAAACGTCGTCAGTGCTTCTCCCTATAGATGCTGCCTGGCCTGCTGTGTTCCACCAGCATTTTGTGTGTGTTGTTTGAATTTCCAGCATCTGCAGATTTCCTCGTGTTTGCGATTTATAAAGTACTTAGTCTTGTTTGCTGTCAGTAAGTCAGCAGCTGAAATCAGAATTGTTTCAGATTTCCAGCATCTGCAGTTTATTTTCATTCACAGTTCTGCAAATGGGGAATAGGCTGCAAGGAGACAGGTACAGATACGATCTCTCAGTCTCTCTCCTCACAGCCTGCACTTCCCTTCCTCTCTGACGTAACACTGGCCTCTGCATTCAGAATCACATTTATTATCAATTACATATACTCAGTGGAAACTTTATTAGTTACACCTGCTAATTATCGCAAATATCTAATCAGCCATTCATGTGGCAGCAGCTCAGTGTATCAAAGCAAGCAGACATGGTCAAGAGGTTCAGCTGTTGGTCAGAGCAAACATCAGAATAGGGGGAAGAAATGTGATCTAAGTGACTTTGACTGCGGAGTGATTATTGGTGCCAGATGGGGTGGATCGAGTATTTCAGACGCTGTTGATCTAGGGGATTTCATGCACAGCGTTCTCAGGAGTCTACGGAGAATGGTCCAAAAAACAAAAACAAAAATCCTGTGTGCGGCAGTTCTGTGGGGAAAACTGCCTTGTTAATGAGAGAGGTCAGAGAAGAATGGCCAGACCAGAAATCAACAGTAACTCAAACAACGACACGTTTCAGCAGTGGTGTGCGGAAGAGATATCCCGACATCTTGAAGCTTGAAGTGGATCGGTTACAACAGCATAATACCATAAACATGCACTCAGTGGCCACGATACTGAGAGTGTAACGTGAAATGTGTTGACTTGTGGTAGCAGTACCACGCAAAACTTTAAAATTGCTGTAAGTTTCAAAACTAAATATATAGTGAAAAAAACCAATAATGAGGTAGTGTTCCTGAGTCATAGACCAGCCAAAAATGTGGTTTTAGAAGGAAGGAATCTATTCTTAAAATGTTAAATCTGTGCCTTCATCATGTCAGTAGCTTCCTCAGTTTTCACTACTGGCAGTCATGCAAATCCCGGGTGGAGACTCAGGAATACCGTCCCATATAAATGTAGGATTCTTCATCGCTGTTTCCATAATGATTTTGTTTTACCAGTCAGTGTAGTTAGCCCTGAACCCCAAACATGGTGGACCAGAGGACCACTCTGAGTCTGGCCTCTACCCTTTCACCTGTTTGGTACCGGTGATCCTACCGAGAGCCAAAGCAGAAAGCCCGGACTCCAGCCAGCAGAGCTGTCCAGGTTATTGAGGCTCCAAATCACAACAAGGTTGTGGTCACCTTGGCTACTGGCACAATGAAGATAGAGGACCTTCATGGCTGCCTTAAACGTCAGCAGCGTAACGAGTAGTAAGTGTGTGGGGTGGGGGGGGGGTAGGGATGTGACTTCAGTCTCCTGTATCTCCTCCCCAATGGTAGTAAGTGTGTGTGGGGGGAGGGGATGTGTCTTCGGTCTCCTGTATCTCCTCCCCAATGGTAGAAAGTGTGTGTGGGGGTGGGGAGGATGTGTCTTTGGTCTCCTGTATCTCCTCCCCAATGGTAGTAAGTGTGTGTGGGGGTGGGGAGGATGTGTCTTCGGTCTCCTGTATCTCCTCCCCAATGGTAGTAATGCATTTTTCCTTTTGTAGACCCTCAATATTTTTAATACTGGGAATGAACTGTCTGGATGGCATGTAAAACGTGTTTTTCACTGTACCTTTGTACATCTAACAGTCATACACCAACTTAATAGACACACAAATATTAAGGGACATGAATCATGTGCAGAGAGGGAAGTGCATAGCAGGAACAAATTAGGTGCTTATGGTGTATAAGACATACAAAACAACACTTAAGGAAGAAATCAGAAGGGCTAAAAGTACGCATGAAATTGCCCTGTCAGATAAGATGGAGTAGACTCTTACAGGATGTTAAGAGTTAAAGGATTGCAAGGAACAAAATTAGTCCTCTGGAAAATTAGAATGGTCATCTAAGCGTGGAGTGCAAAGAGATGGGTGGGACTGCAACTAGAGGTCATGGGTTAAGAATGAAAGATGAAATGTTTAAAGGGAACACAAGGGGAAATTTCTTCACTCAGAGGGTTCTGAGAGTGTGGAACAAGTTGCAAAGTATGTATGCAAACTCGATTTCAACATTCAAAGTTTGATAGATCAATGGGTGGAAGGGCTAAAATCTTAGTACAGGTTGATAGGACTAGGATGTTTAATTGGTTTGATATGAACTAGATGGGCTGAAAGGCCTGTTTCTGTATGTACTTTTCTATGACTGAAGGAATTTTGTTTAATCAGCATTGTGTTTGGCACAGAGATTGTGGGGCAAAGGGCCTCATTATCTGTGCTATTCTATTTTCTTACTTTCCTGTGTTGGGTTTCTCCGGGAGAGAGTGCCTCCCCCCCCCCCCCCCACACACGCACAATTTCCAATGAAGAATGAAAAGCTGTTTGATTCCCAGAGGGATTCGCAAGGTGGGTGCTTGATAGAAATTCTCCCTGGGTCTAGAAAAAGAGGCATGGTTTCTGAATTAGGGCTGGGCCGTTTCAGTGGGGGTGGGGGAATTATCTCAGTGGAACTTTGGACCTCTGCAGAGCATGGTGGAGCTAGGTCACTGCCTATGTTCCCTGGTGGAGATAATTGCAAGGGTGTCAGTGACTCTGGCATGATTGTGGAAATGAGATAAGGATCTCACTGACTGATAAATAAGACTGCCACTCTAGCAATGGATGGTCCCAAAACTGGCTGTGAACGGAGGAGGGGGCTAGCAACCCCATCCACAAAAGCCCAGAGCTACAGAAACGCTGACTGTTTTGGATGGTCCCAAAGACCTCACCCCTGGGAGAGGAAGGATCTTCTAGACGTGTGGTGAAAGCAGGAGCCACAGGGCAGATTGAAGTTGCTCTTAGTAGCCCAGCAGAGGCATAGGCTTAAGACAAAGAACAAAGACTACCACTGGCTTCTTTCTGTTAGGATCCATTTCCACGGACTGCTCTTCAGTCTGGAAGCTTTCTGCCCCACAGACACTGACCATCCTGCACATCTCCTGCTCTCTTGGATCCAGGCGGGCACCAGCGGAAGGTCACATAGTGGGACAGGCTCTCCGCACCGCGGCAGTGGTGACCCACCTCCCGCCCAGGACGTCCCCAACCACTCTGTCCGGCTGCCCCTGGCTTTATTGGAGAGGGGAACGTGGTGGGGAAATTGAGGGATCCCAGTGAGTAGGCATCGACTCCACCCGAGGAACCGGGTCGGAGACAGAACCAGTTTCCCGGCGCCAGAGGGAAGAGGGAAGCCCGCGGGAGGCGAGGATCCCTTAAGAAATGGGTCTGCTGGGGATGATGGTGGATGGTCGTGATGACAGAGGTACCAGACCAAATGATTTTACGTTAAAAATTAAGACCCTGGAACCTGCTCTCCCTTGCACCACGCTTTCCATAGTGCGGAGGTACCCTGTCCGGAGATTCCTCGCCAGGTCTCCCGTGTTCGGAGATCCCCTCCGTCGTCGGGATACCGGATCTGCCTCGGTGGGTGAGGGGTCAGCTCGACTCCCCCTCTCCCCTCCGACTATCATGGTAGCTGTCGCTCTCCCGTCAGCTCGCCGGGACTTTGCCGGTAAACTCGGTGGGTGGGGGGGGGGGAGGAGTCAGAACCGATGTCCCGTATCACACTCCCGGGACCTCCACAGACAGCCTCGCAGGTAACGCGGCAGCGAATATATTCCCCCCCCAAAAAAAAAACAATGGGGAAAACTCTCGGATAACATTTTAATGAGTCCCGGGACAACAACCGGCTCTTCTTCCCGCTTCAGATCCGTTGGGACGGTACCTCTCGGCCGGGACACTCCCCTCCGCCGCGTTCCTGGGGCTAGATCCCCGACACTGTCGCCTGCACCAGGTGCAGCCGGCCCGGTCCGTAAAGCGCCGGAGCCGCCCATCATCAGACATGGCAGGGGAACTGAGGGGGTGGGCGAGGGAGGCGGAGGGTCGATAAAAGCAGTCGGGGGCGGCAGAGCAAGAGGCAGCGGAGCCTGGGGAGGTAGTTGGGTGAACTCAGGGGGGGTTGGGGGAGAGTGAGGGAGCTCGATCGGGTGAGGCAACTCAGGGGGGTGGGAAGAGCTGTGGGATAAGGAGGTGGCTGGGGTGCAAAAGGCGATGGGACGCTGGGGGTGAGCCGGGCACGGTGGATCCATCCCACTTTAGACCCTACCCCTCCCCACTCCCACCTCGACGAGACCCCGCTCACCCACTGAGCTCCGGGCCGCCCACTGCCCGCTGCAGGGCAAGGCTCAGGGTCGCCTGGCAGAGCAGCTCCTGCACGTCCGCTGGACTGCGCCGTGGCGGGACGTCCTCCATCGTTCTGTTGGGTCCCGGCCACCCGCGGCACCGGGCAGAAGTCCCGCTGTGAGTGGGGGAGGGTGGCCACAGCCACATTCAAGTGCAAAACAGAGAAAGGGAAGTTAGAAACACAAGCACTGCACAAGAGAAGATTGCACAAGGTACCGTGTCCGCTTGCAGGAAACATCCAGAACACTCGACCGCGCGGTGACCCTGAGAGACATCCTGTCAGAGGCAGAGATTCCGTTCAGGGTGAAGAGAACAGCGACGGCCGCCCTTTGCGGGTCGCCACCACTCCTTGGAGAAATCTCGGCGCAGCGGAGGGAATTGCCCCAAACTCTGAACCCGTCAGTCAGGATTTGCCCTGGGTCTGTGAGAAAAATTCAGGTTAGCTTCCAGTTGGAGGGACACGTACAGACAGGGGTACCCCCCTGCACCTGATAAAGTGGCCGTTGTGTTCCCGGTCCTCTGCTGCTGCAGGTTGGCGTGCTGTGCATTGTGAGATGCTCTTCTGCCCTCCACTTTTTGCCCACTGAATTACTGCTCACTGATATTTTTGTTTTGTTTTTTGCATCATTCTCTGTAGAAACTAGAGATGGCTGTGCATGAAAACCCCAGGAGATCAGCAGTTTCTGAGATACTCAAACCACCCCGTCTGGCACCAACAATCACTCCACGGTCAAAGACACTTCAATCACATTTCTTCCCCATTCTGATGTTTGATCTGATTAACAACTGATCCTCTTGACCAGGTCTGCATGCTTTAATGCATCACATTGTTGCCGCAGGAATGGCTGATTAGGTATTTAAGTTAGCGAACAGGTGTTCAGATGTATCGATAAAGTCACTGATGAGTGATCGTATGTGATAGGATGAGTCCAGATGGTTTAATGGGATGGCATTGTAGTTTGTGTCCTGCTTTATGGCACCGATACCTGCTCCTTTGAAACTTCCTCACCTGCCCATTAACTCCCCACTGATTCTTTGAACCTCAGAATCAGATTTAATATCATTGACATATGTCATGAAATTTGTTGTCTTTGCAACAAGCGGTACAATGCAATACATAATAGAAAAAAAACTGAATTGCAGTATGTAGATACTGTATATATTAAATAGTTAAATACACACAAATAGAAACAAAAGAAGTAGTGAGGTAGTGTTCATGGATTCAATGTCCATTCAGAAATCTGATGGCAGAGGGGACAACGCTGTTTCTGAATGATTGAGTGTGTGCCTTGAGGCTCTTGTATCTCCTCCCTGATGGCAGCAATGAAAGAGGGCATGTACTGGGTGGTAGGGATCCTTAATGATAGATGCCACCTTTTTGAGGCCCCTTGAAGGTGAATTGGGAACTATGGAGGCTGGTGCCCATGATGGAGTTGACTAAGTTTACAACTCTCTGCAGCTTACTTTGATCCTTTGCAGTAGCCCCCTCCCCCACATCAGATAATGATGCTGCCAGTTAGAACACTTTCCAAGGTACATACCAAATCTTCTCAAACTCCTAATGGAATATAGCCATGAAGCGGTGACTTACTGCAAGCGATTACCCTGATGGAATGTGGGAGGAAGCCTCCCAACTTACTTCATCCCCTTCCCAACTGCAAAACAACAAATTTCACTACGTATGTCAGTGATAATTCTGGTTCTGAATGCAGAGGGCAGTGTTAGTCAGAGAGAAAGGGAAGTGTAGGCAGACATCGTGAGGTGAGAGATTGAGAGATCGTCTCTGTATCTGTCTCCACCACCACCCTTGCAGCCCGTTCCCTATCCGCAGAATTGTGAATGAAAATAAACTGCAGATGCTGTAATTCTGAAACAAAGTGCTGGAAACACTCAGCAGGTTAGGCAGTATCTGTGGGAAGAGAAATATAACCCCATATAAATCCTTTCCCCTTCATCCATCAGCCTGTACTCCTCCCTATCCCCCCACCTTCTCATTCTGGCTTCTACCTCCTTCCTTTCCGGCACTGATGAAGAGCTCGGCCCAAAATGCTGACTGTTTATTCCTTTCCACAGATGCTGCCTGACCTGCTGAGTTCCTCCAGCATTTTGCATATGTTGCACAGAATGCAGACTACAGTAGCACTGTTACAGAGAAGGTACAGTTCAATATCTTCAAAAGGCCATTGAGCTTGTTCATAAAGAAGTGGACAGAGTTTTAGAAATTTTGGGGAGTGGGGTTATTTGTGCAGGAAAATGATATTGAGGGGAAAAATCAGATTAGGTTTCCTTGGATGCTTGATCCTAGGTTTGAGACTGGAAAAAACAGTAGAAAGTTGTAAATTCAGCCAGCTCTGTCGTGGGCATCAGCCTTCCTGATATTGAGGATATCATCAAAAGGCGATGACTCAGAATGGCAGCATCCATCATTATACAACACCTTTCACAACATATGTCAGTGATAATAAACCTGAGGAGGGAATAGTCAGACTCCTGTTTCTTGTGTTTGGGAGGCAGCTGTGTTCTAGTGAAATGAATCTCCTCACCTATCATTGCTGTCGTGGACACCCGACCCTCTCTGTGTTCTAATGTCCTGAATTTGAAGATTACCCCTTAACTCATTAATTCTTGCTGCATTTTCCACTTTGCACAGTTATCATATTTTAGCCATAACCATAACTGTAGGACAAGGAGCAAAATTAGGCCATTTGGTCCATTGAGTCTGCTCCACCATTCCATCATGGCCGATCCAATTTCCCTCTCAGTCCTAATCTCCTGCCTTCTCCCCATATGACTTCATGTCCTGACCAATCTGGAATCTATCAAATTTTGCCTTAGATATTCATAAAGACTTTGCTTCCACAGCTACCTGTAGCAAATAATTCCACCAATTCACTACTCTCTGGTTAAATAAATTCATTCTCATCTCTGGTCTAAAAGGACTCCCCTCTGTTTTGAGGCTGTGTCCTCTGGTCTTTGACGTAGGACACGTCCGCTCTTTCAAGGCCTTTCACCAGTTGATGGGTTTCAATTAGGTCAGCCCTCATCCTTCTGAATTTTAGTGAATACAAACCCCGAGCCATTAGACGCTCTTCATATGACAAACCATTCAATCCTGGAATCATTTTCATGAACCTCCTTTGAACCCTCCCCAGTTTCAGGACATCCTTTTTTAAGATAAGGGGCCCAAACCTGCTCACAATACTCTAGGTGAGGCCTTACCAGTGCATTATAGAATTTCAACAAGACATCCTTTTATATTCTAGTCCTCTTGAAACACAATGTCCACTAATATTGCATTTACCTTCTTTACCACAGGCTCAACCTGCAAATTAACCTTTATGGAATCCTGCACAAGGATCCCAAGTCCCTTTGCACTTCAGATTTTTTTTGTATTTTCTCTCCATTTAGAAAATAGTCAGCTCTTTCATTTGTTCTGCCAAAGTGCGTGACCATACACTTCCCAACACTGTATTCCATCTGCCATTTCTTTGCCCATTCTCTTAATCTGCAAAGAATTCCACAGATTCACCACTCTTTGGCTGAAGAAATGCCTCATCTCTGTTCTAAAAGGACATCACTCTATTCTGAAGTTGTGTCTCCTTGTCTTAGACTCTCTCACCACAGGAAACATCCTCTCCATGTTCACTCTATCAAGGCCTTACACCATTCAATAGTTTTCAATGAGGTCACCCCTCATTCTTCTAAATTCCAGTGAATACAGGTCCAGAGCCATCAAACGCTCTTCATATGACAAGCCATTCAATCCTGGAATCATTTCTGTGAACCTCCTTTGAATCCTCTCCACTTTCAGCACATCTTTTATAAGATAAAGAGCCCAAACTGCTCACCATACTCCAAGGGAGGGTCTCAGCAGTACTTTATAAAGTTCTAACATTACATCCTTGTTTTTATATTCTAGTCCTCTTGAAATCAATACTAGCATTGCATTTACTTTCCTCGTCGCAGATTTAACCTGCAAATTAACTTTTAAGGTGCTGTGCGCAAAACTCCCAAGTCCCTTTGAGGCTCAGTTTTTTGTATTTTCTCTCCATTTAGAGAATAGTCAACCCTTTCATTTCTTCTACCAAAGTGCATGACCATAACTTCCCGACACTGTATCCCATTTGCCTTTTCTTTTTCCATTCTCCTAGTCTGTCTAAGTCCTTCTGTAGCCTCTCGATTTCCTCAAAACTACCTGCCCCTCCATCTAGCTTCATCTCTTCTACATATCTTTAACAAAGTCATCAATTCTATCATCCAAATCATTGATATAATATGAAAAGAATCGGTCCCAACACAGACCTCTGTGGAACACCACTAGTCACTGAGGCCAGTCACAAAAGGCTCCCTTTATTCCAGCTCTTTGCCTGCTGCCAATCAGCCACTGCTTTATCCATGCTGGAATCTTTCCTGTAATACCATGGGATTGTAGTCTGTTAAACAGCCTCATGTGTGGCACCTTGTCAAAGGCCTTGTGAAAATCCAAGTACACAACATCAACCAATTCTCCAATGTCTGTCTTGCTTGTTATTTCTTTAAAGAATTCCAACAGATTTGTCAGGTGAGATTTTCCTTTAAGAAACCGTGCTGACTACGTCCTATTTTATCATGTGCCTCCAAATACCCTGATGCCTCATCCTTAATAAATGACTTCAACATCTTCACAATCACTGGGGTCAGACTAAATGGCCTATGATTTCCTTCCCCTCTGCCTCTCTCCCTTCTTGAACAGTGGAGTGACATTTGCAATTTTCTGTCCTTCCAGTAGTAAGTGATTCTTGAAAGATCGTTACTAATACCTCCACAATCTCTTCAGCCACCTTCTTCAGTACTCTGCTGTCCGGTCCAGGTGACTTTTACCTACCTTCAGACCTTTCAGTTTCCCAAGAGCCTTCTTTCTAGTAACAGTAATTTCACACACTTCAAGATCCCCAACACCTGGAACTTCTACCATAGTCTGCCACAGTGAAGACTGATGCAGAATATTTATTCAGTTCGTCCGCCATTTTGTTCTTTTCCATTACTACCTCTCCAACATCGTTTTTCAGCAGTCCGATATCCACTCTCACTCTCTTTTATACTTTATGTACCTGAAGGTGTTTCTGCTGCTGCTCCAGTGGTAATGCCTACACTTCCAACGTCAGAGCCTTGGGTGAGGTCAGACCATCTCAGCTGTTGTCATGTCCTCAGGCTCTGCTCTCTGCCTGGGATCATCCCACTGAACAGGGAGAGCCAGATGTCAAACAGCTTGACCTACCTGGGACTGAAGTGACCTGACTCACGTTGGATCATCGGTGTCCTGGGACCTCTGTGGATGAACATCCCTCATTGGAGCATTGTGCCAAGTCAGCTCAGGGGTTATGAATGAGAATGGTGAGCACACAAGTCTGTAATAATCTTGCTCATACAGTGTGATCCTCCCTCAGTACCACCCCTCCCACAGCGTGACCCTTCCTCAGTACCACCCCTCCCACAGTGTGACCCTCCCTCAGTACCACCCCTCCCACAGTGTGACCCTCCCTCAGTACCACCCCTCCCACAGTGTGACCCACCGTCAGTCCCACCCCTCCCACAGTGTGATCCTCCCTCAGTACCACCCCTCCCACAGCGTGACCCTTCCTCAGTACCACCCCTCCCACAGTGTGACCCTCCCTCAGTACCACCCCTCCCACAGTGTGACCCTCCTTCAGTCCCACCCCTCCCACAGTGTGACCCTCCCTCAGTACCACCCTCCTGCAGTGTGACCCTCCCTCAGTCCCACCCCTCCCACAGTGTGATCCTCCCTCAGTACCACCCCTCCCACAGTGTGACCATCGCACAGTACCACCCCTCCCTCAGTGTGACCCTCCCTCAGTACCACCCTCCTGCAGTGTGACCCTCCCTCAGTCCCACCCCTCCCACAGTGTGATCCTCCCTCAGTACCACCCCTCCCACAGCGTGACCATCCCACAGTACCACCCCTCCCACAGCGTGACCCTCCCTCAGTCCCACCCCTCCCACAGTGTGACCCTCCCTCAGTCCCACCCCTCCCACAGTGTGACCCTTCCTCAGTCCCACCCCTCCCACAGCATGACCCTCCCACAGTGTGACCCTCCTTCAGTCCCACCCCTCCCACAGTGTGACCCTCCCTCAGTACCACCCCTCCCACAGTGTGACCCTCCTTCAGTCCCACCCCTCCCACAGTGTGACCCTCCCTCAGTACCACCCTCCTGCAGTGTGACCCTCCCTCAGTCCCACCCCTCCCACAGTGTGATCCTCCCTCAGTACCACCCCTCCCACAGTGTGACCATCGCACAGTACCACCCCTCCCTCAGTGTGACCCTCCCTCAGTACCACCCTCCTGCAGTGTGACCCTCCCTCAGTCCCACCCCTCCCACAGTGTGATCCTCCCTCAGTACCACCCCTCCCACAGCGTGACCATCCCACAGTACCACCCCTCCCACAGCGTGACCCTCCCTCAGTCCCACCCCTCCCACAGTGTGACCCTCCCTCAGTCCCACCCCTCCCACAGTGTGACCCTTCCTCAGTCCCACCCCTCCCACAGCATGACCCTCCCACAGTGTGACCCTCCTTCAGTACCACCCCTCCCACAGTGTGATCCTCCCTCAGTACCACCCCTCCCACAGCGTGACCCTCCCTCAGTACCACCCCTCCCACAGCGTGACCCTCCCTCAGTACCACCCCTCCCACAGCGTGACCCTTCCTCAGTCCCACCCCTCCCACAGCATGACCCTCCCACAGTGTGACCCTCCTTCAGTACCACCCCTCCCACAGTGTGATCCTCCCTCAGTACCACCCTCCTGCAGTGTGACCCTCCCTCAGTCACACCCCTCCCACAGCATGACCCTCCCACAGTGTGACCCTCCTTCAGTACCACCCCTCCCACAGTGTGATCCTCCCTCAGTACCACCCTCCTGCAGTGTGACCCTCCCTCAGTCCCACCCCTCCCACAGTGTGATCCTCCCTCAGTACCACCCCTCCCACAGCGTGACCATCCCACAGTACCACCCCTCCCTCAGTGTGACCCTCCCTCAGTACCATCCTCCCACAGCGTAACCCTTCCTCAGTATTACTCCTGCCACAGCGTGACCCTTCCTCAATACCACTCCTCCCAGTGTGACCCTCCTTCAGTACCACCCCTCCTGCAGTGTGACCCTCCCTCAGTACCACCCCTCCCACAGTGTGACACTCAGTACCACCCCTCCCACAGTGTGATCCTCCCTCAGTACCACCCCTCCCGCAGCGTGACCCTCCCTCAGTACCACCCCTCCCACAGTGATCCTCCCTCAGTACCACCCCTCCCCCAGTGTGACCCTCCCTCAGTACCACCCCTTCCAGTGTGACCCTCCTTCAGCACCACCCCTCCCACAGTGTGACCCTCCCTCAGTACCACCCCTCCCAGTGTGACCCTCCTTCAGTACCACCCCTCCCACAGTGTGACCCTCCCTCAGTACCACCCTCCCACAGTGTGACCCTCCCTCAGCACCACCCCTCCCACAGTGTGACCCTCCCTCAGTACCACCCCTCCCAGTGTGACCCTCCCTCAGTCACACCCCTCCCACAGCATGACCCTCCCACAGCATGACCCTCCCACAGTGTGACCCTCCCTCAGTACCACCCCTCCCACAGTGTGATCCTCCCTCAGTACCACCCTCCTGCAGTGTGACCCTCCCTCAGTCCCACCCCTCCCACAGTGTGATCCTCCCTCAGTACCACCCCTCCCTCAGTGTGACCCTCCCTCAGTACCATCCTCCCACAGCGTAACCCTTCCTCAGTATTACTCCTGCCACAGCGTGACCCTTCCTCAATACCACTCCTCCCAGTGTGACCCTCCTTCAGTACCACCCCTCCTGCAGTGTGACCCTCCCTCAGTACCACCCCTCCCACAGTGTGACCCTTCCTCAGTACCACCCCTCCCATAGTGTGAACCTCCCTCAGTCCCTCCCCTCCCACAGTGTGATCCTCCCTCAGTACCACCCCTCCCGCGGCGTGACCCTCCCTCAGTACCACCCCTCCCACAGTGATCCTCCCTCAGTACCACCCCTCCCCCAGTGTGACCCTCCCTCAGTACCACCCCTCCCAGTGTGACCCTCCTTCAGTACCACCCCTCCCACAGTGTGACCCTCCCTCTGTACCACCCCTTCCAGTGTGACCCTCCTTCAGCACCACCCCTCCCATAGTGTGATCCTCCCTCAGTACCACCCTCCCACAGTGTGACCCTCCCTCAGCACCACCCCTCCCACAGTGTGACCCTCCCTCAGTACCACCCCTCCCAGTGTGACCCTCCCTCAGTACCACCCCTCCCACAGTGTGACCCTCCCTCAGTACCACCCCTCCCAGTGTGACCCTCCCTCAGTACCACCCCCCCACAGCGTGACCCTCCCTCAGTACCACCCCTCCCAGTGTGACCCTCCCTCAGTACCACCCCTCCCACAGTGTGACCCTCCCTTGGTACCACCCCTCCCAGTGTGACCCTCCCTCAGTACCACCCCCTCCACAGTGTGAGCCTCCCTCAGCATCACCCCTCCCAGTGTGACCCTCAGTACCACCCCTCCCAGTGTGACCCTCCCTCAGTACCACCCCCTCCACAGTGTGAGCCTCCCTCAGCATCACCCCTCCCAGTGTGACCCTCCCTCAGTACCACCCCTCCCAGTGTGACCCTCCCTCAGTACCACCCCCTCCACAGTGTGAGCCTCCCTCATCATCACCCCTCCCAGTGTGACCCTCCCTCAGCATCACCCCTCCCACAATGAGCCGCTCTCTCTTTAGAATCCCTCCCATGCTGGCAGGTCATTGTGTACACATTTTATTTGATTTTATTTAGAGATCCAGAGCAGAACAGGTCCTTCCAGCCCTACGGGTCGCACCACCCAGGAACCCAGCTATTTAACTGTAGGACAATTTTTCATGACCAGTTAGCCTACCAACTGGTGCGTCTTTGGACTGTGGGAGGAAACTTATATGGTTCACAGGGAGAATGTACAAACTCCTTACAGATGATGGTATAATTGAACTCTGAACTCTGGAAAGGCCCAAGTTGTAATTGTGTCATGATAACCGCTACATTACTGTGATGTCTATATTCTGTTTTCCTTTGGTACCAACCTCTTCTTCCCCACCATTGAACTCATCTACATGGAGCGCTGTCACGGGAAAGCAGCATCCATCATCAGGGACCCCCACCATCCAGGCTATGCTCTTTTCATCAGCAGCCTCAGGTCCCACACCAGCAGGTTTAGGAACAGTTATTACCCCTCAACCATGAAACAAAGGGAATAACTTCACTTGCCCCATTACTGAACTGTTTCCACAACCAATGGACTTCTTTCAAGGTCTCTTCACCTCATGTTCTCAATATCTATTTATTATTATTATTATGTTTGATTTCTTTTCTTTCTGTGTTTGCAGTTTGTTGTCTTTTGCACATCTGCTTTCCTTCCATCTTATCGTGTGCCGTTTTTCATTGTCTCTATTGCGTTTCTTTGTACTTACTGTGAATGCCCAGAAGAAAATGAATCTCTGGACATATATATACTTCACTAATAAATTTACTTATTAACAGGAGGGGAATAAAGGGTCGACATTCTGGGGAGAGACCCTTCATCAGGAGTCCCTGCCTTCTCAGCCAGTTGGAGAATGAAAGATCTCCAATACCATTCTCTTCCTGACTCTGTTATTTTATTTACAAGTCACAAACTAACAAACTAACTCGGTCACAGACTGAGTCACCCTGGCAGTTCCGATATTGTCTTCCTCTGGCTTTCCATGGGCAGGGACCAGGATACTTCTGGAATGTTGGAGAAACCGGTAATAGTGGTGTCGGTATTATTTTATATTTGCACAGGTTGTCTTCTTTTGCATATAGGTTCATTCTCAATCTTTATCTGTTTGTGTCGAGTTCCTGATGAATTCTACTGTAGTTCTTTACTTTTTTCCTGTAAATGCCTGCAAAAAATGAATTTCAAGGTCACATATGGCAACATATAAATACTTTGATAATAAATTTTAGTCTGTAGTTTGTGATCTTAGGGTACGAGTAAATAGTTCATGCAAAGTCCACAGGACTCTACAACTCATGTTCTCAGTATTATTTGTTAATTATTATTTTGCTTTACTTTTTGTTATTGCACAATGTGTTGTCTTTGCACGTTGTCAGTCTTTGTGTGTAGACTTTTCATTCAATCTATTGTATTTTGTTGTTCTACTGTGAATGCCTGCAGGAAAATGAATCTCAGGGTAGTGTCTGGTGATGTATGCAAACTTTGACAATAAATTTACTTTGAACTTTGAAAGTGACAAGTTAGAAAGAGGGGTAAAGAAGGTGTTTCAGGTTGTTGACGGTTTGACAGCTGGGAGGTGTACCCAATGCCCCTGCCCTCCTCACCTGATCCTGACCTCAAATGATCTTGGCAGTGGCAGTAAGCGGGCGTCTGTGGGGCCGTCTTGCCAGTTCAGTTCGTAACTCGCACACCTCCTCTTCCTCCTTGCCAGATTTAACTTCCTTCAGAAGGGGCAGCATGGTCCGCCAACTCCGTGCTGCCAGGGCAACACACAACAGTGGGTTAAACCCAGTCTGAACAGACAGGCTGGTGTGAGCCAAGGGCGAAGCGGGGCAGGTCAGATCAAGAGGGAGGAAGGAGAGGGGGAGGCCAGTGGGGGTGGAGGGAGGGGAGACCGGTAGTTGGAGGGGGAAGCGAAGGCAGGGGGAGGAGAGATTGGAGTTGGGAGGGCAAGGGGTAATGAGTATGGAAAAGGGAATATAGCAAGGACTGTGAAGATGTAGAGTGTGGGGGTGATGAAAAGAGGAGGTGGAGAGGGTGTAGAGAAGGGCAGAGGGCAGGAAGAAAGGACAAAGAAAGGGATGTGTACTATCAGAGTGGCAGAGAGGAGCAGATGCAGTAGAGGAGGTATCGCTCCTTACCTCCATGAGGATTCCTCCCTCTGATGGTTGAGTTTGACCTCAACACCTCAGAGATTCCTGGTTCTTCATTGATGAGCCCAAGGTCAGTGTTCCACCTGTTCCAGTTTACCTCGTCCACCCTACACAAAGTGGCAAGGACAGGCTTGTTACCCCTTTACGTCTGAGCCCTGGGAGCAGTGCAAGAACATACTCCCAACACCCACAATATCCAGTAACCCCAATACCCAACAATCACAACAGCGGTCCTGCCCCTGCCAACACTCAGCCACCTAACACCCATCATCTCCAACACCCAGTGACCCCAATACCCAAAGATCCTAACACCCAACACCTCCAATACCCAATGACCTTAACATCAAACACCATATGGCCCTGATACTCAACATCCAATGACCCCAATAACCAACAATCTATGATCCCAATTCCCAACAACCCCGATACCAACACTCAGTGAAACCAATACCCAACAACCCCAATACCAACACTCAGCGAACCCAACACCCAATGAACCCAATACCCAGCAAATCAGAATAACCAACACTCTATGATCCCAATACCCAACAACCCCAATACCAACACTCAGTGAACCCAATAACCAACACCTCCAACACCCAAAGGCCACAATACCCAACACTCAGTGACTCCAATACCCAACACTTCATGACTCCAATACCCAACATTCGATGACCACAATGCCCAACACCCTATGGCCCCAAAACCCAACACCCAATGACCCTCAATACCCAAAACCCAATAACCCCAATACCCAACAACCTCAATACCAATACCAACACCCAATGACCTCAATACACAACACTCAGTGACCCCAATACTCAACACCCAATGAACCCCAATATGCAACTCACCCAACACCAGCTCTCATAAAACTCACTGCACTCAACACCCTCAATATCTAACACACAATGACCCCAATATTCTACACACCCAACACCAGCCCTCGTAACACCCACTGCACTCAACACCCCCGAAACCCAACACTCTGTGACCCCAATATGCATTACACCCAATACCCTGAACACAACACCCTGCTGTATCTCTCTATGGACAGCTGACTTTGGAGATCAATGCTGTGCCACTGGTCTAATTCCTCTTTACCTGAAACACCATCTCTGATCCTCCTGTCCATCCAGGGTAGCCCCGACAACCACAAGCTCCCCTGATTGGAACCGTGCCCGCAGGCATCGTGGCAGACTTTTCTCCAGATCTAGGATAGTGATGGCTCTCTGGCAAAGACACAGAGCCAACATTACAGAAAGACAGGCAAAGGGGAAGGCAGGCTGGCCTGACTGCAAGGGGCAAAGTGCGTTTCTCAACATGTACTTGCCAATTTGTTTCTAAAATGAATTCTACAAAAACTATCAAATCTAGTTCAAGCAACAATTAAACTGGACAGACAGAAATTTAATTTTACTCCAAAATAATCAAAGAAACACTGAAGAACATATCACCATGCCAGTGATCGGTAGATCAGGGTTCAATTCCCACCACTGCCTGTAAGGAGTTTGTACATTCTCTCCATGACCATGTGGGGTTTCCTCCGGGTGTTCCTGTTTCCTCCCACAGTCCAAAGATATACAGGTCAGGGTTAGAGTTATTAAATTGTGGGCATGTTGTTATGGCACCAGAAATGTGGCAACATTTGTGGCCTGCTCCCAGCTCACTGATTTGATTTGATGCAAATAACACATTTTACTGTCTGTTTAGATGTACTTGTGACACATAAAGATAATCCTTTAGTCATGATTAGGCTGTGGAGAGACAGGAACGGTCAACATTTCAGGCCAAGATCCTCTATCAGAACTGAGAGTGGAGAGGGAAATTAGCCAGCAGATAGGCGAGAAAGAGAGAAAGATGAGACAGGTACCGAGTAGCCTCTTCCCTGATGGGAATGGGACAAACAGTCCACAAGCAGGGTGGGTAGGATCCTTCATAATATTGCTGGCCTTTTATCAGCACCTTTCTGTATATTTGCCCTTGTTGGTGGGTAGGCTGGTGCCTGTGATGTGTTGGGCTGTTCTAACTACCCATTGTGGAGCCTTCCTGCCCACTACAGTGCAGTTTCTCTATCACACAGTGATGCAGCCTGTTAGGATGCTTTGAACTGCGTACGTGCAGAAGGACACGAGTATTGATGGTGTAACAGCAAATTATCTAATTTCAGAAAACCCATCACCCTCTTCCCTATGTTCCCATTTCCACTCTCACTGGTCAGCTCTTCATCCCACCCCTCCCCCACTTTCCCTATGGTCACCTTTTCTATCATTTCTTCACAAACCTCACCCCCACTGTCACCCACTCACTGCCCACCCCCATCCGGATCCATCGGGTCCGGAGTTACAATCATTTTGTCCTCCTTTACACTGGTACTGAAGAATGACAAGAAACAATCTTGAATCTCGGGCTAAGGGCTACTCCAGCAGAATGTGAAATGCTGACCTTCTAATTCAAATACGCATAAGCCTGGCCTCCCTACCCAAGGACAGAATAACAGAGAGATGCAACTTGCATCCTAGGATGATGGGGACAGATTTTCTAATAATGAGATACTCAACAGTCTGGATCTGTGGGACCTGGCAGACTGATCGGACCTGTCGAATCAATGTAAATTTATTATCGAAGTATGCATATGTCACCATATACTATCTGGAGATGCATTTTCATGCAAGCATTCACAGTAAATACGAAGAAACTCAATAGAATCAATGAAAGTAACACACACAAAGACGGATAAACAAGCATGGTAATTAGCAATTAGCACGATGCTATTACAGTTCGAGTGTCAGAGTAGGGAGTTCAATTCCAGCATCCTCTGTAAGCAAATTTGGAAATTTGTGTGTGTGTGTGTGTGTGTGTGCGTGCGTGTGTGTGTGTGCGCGCGTGTGCGTGTGTGTGTGTGGGTTTTCTGCAGTGCTCCAGTTTCCTCTCATTTTCCAAAGATGTATGTGTTAGTAGGTTAATTGGTCATTGAGGACTGTACTGTGATTAGGCCAAGGCTAAATCAGCGGACTGCTGGGTGACGCTGCTCGAAGGATCGGAAGGGCCTGTGCTGTATCTCTAAATAAAATTAAAATAAAAATTAAAAACAAATTTGCAGAGGACAACAAACTGTGCAAATACAAAAAGAAAAAAACAAAAACAACCATTATAAATAATAATGATAACACGATTTGTAAGAGTCCTTCAAAGTTCAAAGTAAAATGAAATTTAAAGTGAGTCTATCGGTTGTGGAATCAGTTCAGAGTTAAAGTGAATGGAAGTTATCCATTCTAGTTCAGAAACCTGATGGTTGAAGAGTAATAACTGTCCCTGAGCTGGTGGTGAGGGTCGTGAGGCTCCTGTAGCTCTTTCCTGATGGCAGCAACAAGAAGACAGAATGGCCTGGCTGGGCTAAACGAACTCAATTAGCCAACTTGGTTGACACGGACAAACTGGGCTGAAGGTCTGGAGTGTTGTCCTTACCCTGAGAGTACATGATGGGACAACATAGAGAAAGACACATCTGTCCTTACCCTGAGAGTGTATGATGAGACAACGCAGAGGAGGGTGACTCTGTCCCTGCCTTGAGAGTGTATAATTGGACAATGCAGAGGAAGGCGACTCTGTCCCTGCCCCGACAGTGTGTAACCCTCTGTGCCCTTCACCCTGTTGGAGATCCTGAAGAACATTTACCTGAAGTTTCCAGATACTTTTACTGTCCTTGGAAATCATTTCCACAGTTTTGCTCATCCGGGCGATGAGCATGTTGAGCATGAGGATGTAGGTAAGGGTGATGTATGATAACAACAGGAAGATGAACACCTTCTTGAACTTGTAGTTCTCTGTGAATTCCAGGTCCCCCATTCCGATGGTGAATCGGAACAGCTCCAAGGAAGTTGTCTCAAAGTTCTTGTAGGTGGTGTCCTTTCGGCAGCCGGGCTTGGTGGTATTGTACGCTCCGTCCTCGATCAACACCACTAAAGCTGTAGCAGGAAGGAGGTGGGTTATGAAACCATACGAAAGCCCTTACAGCGGCGGGATTGAATGCAGGTTGTTGGTGCTGTAAAGCATTATGTTAACCATGACGCTAACGTGCTGCCCCATGGTAAGACTGTGACATTCCACCTTATCTACATCCCTCTGAGTTTTATAAACCTTCATAAAGTCACCCTGCAGCTTCCACTGCTCTAGTGAAAACAATCTGAACCTATCAGGTTTCTCACTGTAACTCAAACCCTCTGAGGCTTGGTTGCCACAGTAAGCCCGATGCTATTACAGCCTGGGGCATCAGAGTTCGGAGTTCAGTTCCGACGACCTCTGTGAGAATTTTTGTGTGTGGGTTTCCTCCCACAGTCCAAAGATGAGCTGGTTAGTAGGTTAATTGGTCATTGTAAATTGTCCTGTGATTAGGCTAGGGTTAAATAGGTTGGGAGCTGGGTGGAGCGGCTCATTGGGCCAAAAGGGTCTGTTCCACTCTGTATCTCTAAAATTAAATAGAAGAATAAAAATACTGACTCCTCTCAACAATTTAGAGATCCACAGGAGACTGCAGATGCTGGAACTTAGAGCAAGAAACAATCTACTGGAAGAAGTTGGTGGGTGGTGGGGAAAACTGTCAATAGTTTGAGGCAAATCCCTGCATCATGATTGAGTGGAGAAGGGAGATGATTTTGCATATAGACGGCTGTGGAGACCAGGTCATGGGATGTACGGTATTTATAGCAGAGGTTGAGAGTTTCTTGATTAGTACACTGTCAATACCTATGGAGAGAAGGTAGCAGAATTGGGTTGAGAGGGATATAAACCAGCCATGAGAGAATGGTAGAGCAGACCTGATGGGCTGAATGGCCTAATTCTGCTCCTATGGACTGACCCTATCTCCTCCACACCACCCCCCAGTACATAACCTCCCATCCCCTTACACTCTTAAATTAAAATGTATATATACTTTAGAGATACAGCACAGTAACAGGCCCTTCCAGCCCAATGAGGCAGCTCCACCCAAGAGACCATTTAACAACTTTTGATTGCCTTCCATAGATGCTGTCTGGCCTGTTGAGTTTCTCCAGTATTTTGTGTGTGTTGCTCTGATCTCCAGCATCTGTGGAATCTCTTGTGCTTATGACCAACTAAGCCACTAACGTCTTTGGAACACCCAGAGGAAACCCACAAGGTCATGGGATAAACGTACAAACTCCTTACCGACAGCAATGAGAAATGAACCCGAGCTGCTGGTGCTGTAATAGCGTTATGCTACTCATTATGTTCTCTTCTTGCTTGCCTTCCCTTTCCGGAATGCTGAACTTGTTAAGTAACAGTCGAAGTACAAAGTAAATTTAACATCAAAGTACATATACTGCATGTCACCACCTAGAACCCCGAGATTCATTTTCCTGTGGACATACTCAGCAAATCTATAGAACAGTAACTATAACGGGATCAATGAAAGATCAATCAGAGTGCAAAAGGCACAAACTGTACCAATGTAAATATAAGTAAGTAGCAGTAAGCAAGGAGACAATGAGATAAAGAGTTCAAGTGAGATCATTAGTTGAGGGAACATTTCAATGATGGGGCAAGTGAGTGTAGTTATCTTCTTTTATTCAAGAGCCTGATGGTTGAGGGATAGTAACTGTTCTTGAACCTGGTGATGAAAGTCTTGTATCTTCTACCTGATTGCAGCATCAAGAAGAGAGCATGACCTGGGTGGTGGGAAACTCTGTTGATCTCTGCTTTCCTAGGCCAGCATTACATTTAGATGTATTCATTGGCTGGAAGGGTTTACCCATTATGTACTGGGCCAAATCCACTATCTATTACAGTGGAGTAAAGGATATTACAGAGGTATGAGGGAGGAGTTGGCCAGAATGGATTGGAAAGGAACACTGGCAGGGATGATGGCAGAGCAGCAATGGCTGGAATTTCTGGAATCAATTTGGAAGGCACAGGATAGATAGATCTGAAAGAGGAAGAAATGTTCTAAAGGCAAGAATACACAACCATGGCTAACAAGAAAAGTCAAAGCCAACATAAAAGCCAAAGAGAGGGCATATAATAGAGCAAAAATTAGTGGGAAGTTAGAGGATTGGGAAGCTTTCAAATACCAACAGAAGACAACTAAAAAGTCATTAAGAAGGTAAAGATGGAATGTGAAAGTAAGCTAGCCAGTAATATTAAAGAGGATACCAAAAGTTTCTTCAGCTACATAAACTATAAAAGAGAAGCAAGAGTGGAAATTGAATTGCTGGAAAATGGGAGAGGTAAAAAATGGGGAAACAAGGAAATGGCAAACACTCCGAATAAGTATTTTGCATCAGTCTTCACTGTGGAAGGCACTAGCAGTATGGTGGAAGTTCTGGAATGGTTCTGTAAGACTGGAAAATTGCAAATGTCACTCCGCTCTTCAAGAAGCGAGAGAGGCAGAAGAAAGGAAATTATAGGACAGTTAGACTGACCTCAGTGGTTGGGAAGATGTTAGAGTCAACTGTTAAGGGTGAGATCTCAGGTACTTGCAGGCACATGATAAAATAGGTGGTAGTCAGTGTGGTTTGCTTAAGAGAAAATCTTGCCTGACAAATCTGTTGCAACTCTTTGAAGAAATAACAAGCAGGATAGACAATTGGTTGACGATGTGTACTTGGATTTTCAGAGGTCTTTGACAAGGTGCCACACATGAGGCTGCTTAACAAGCTACAAGCCCATGGTATTACAGGAAAGATTCTAGCATGGATAAAGCAGTGGCCCAGTTAGACGGCTCACTATTTCTGAAGTCCTTGATTCCTGACCCTTGTTGAACAAGCTGGGCTCACTTGTTGAATTCGGCTGATCTATAGTCCAGCTCGAACTTAGATGGCCTGCTCTCTTCCTCTCCCATGTCTACAGACACCATGGCAAAGAGTGGGAATAAACTGACTGGGTGCCAGTGACTAGTGGTGTTCCACAGGGGTCCGTCTTGGGATCGATTCTTTTTACGTTATATCATATGTCAATGATTTGGATGATGAAATTGATGGCTTTGTTGCAGAGTAGGTGGAGGGGCAGGTAGTTTTGTGGAAGTAGAGAGGCTAGAGGACTTAGATTAGGAAAATGGGCAAAGAAATGGTAGGTCAACTACAGTGTTGGGAAGTGCATGGTCATGCACTTTGATTGAAGAAATGAAAGGTTTGACTATTTTCCAAATGGAGAGGAAATACAAACAACTGAGGCATGAAAGGACTTGGGAATCCTTATACAGGACTCCCTCAAGGTTAAGTCTGTGGTGAGGGAGGCAAATACAATGTTAGCATTCATTTCAAGAGGACTAGAATATAAAAGCAAGGATGTAATGTTGAGATTTTATAAAGCACTGGTGAGGTCTCACTTGGAGTATCGTGAGAACTTTTGGGCCCCTTATAGAAACATAGAAAACCTACTTCCAAGCACCTTAAAACTGTGCCCTTTCGTGTTAGCCATTTCAGCTCTGGGAAAAAGCCTCATCTTATAAAGGCTGTGCTGAAACTGGAGAGGGTTCAAAGCAAGTTCACGAAAGTGATTCCAGAATTAAACGACTTGTCGTATGAAGAGCATTTGATGACTCTGGATCTGCATTCAATGGAATTCAATAGAATGAGAGGTGACTTCATGGAAACCTACCAAATGGCAAAAGGCCTTGGTAGAGTAGATGTGGAAACGCTGCTTCCTATGGTGGGAGTATCTAAAACCAGAGGACACAGTTTCAAAATAGAGGGGCGTCCTTTAAGATGGGACACGTGGAGGGATTTCTTTAGTCTGAGAGTGGTGAATCTGCGGAATTGGCTGCCATAAGCAGCTGTGGAGGCCAAGTCTTTATGAAAATTTAAGGCAGAAGTTGATAGATTTTTGATTGGTCAGGGCACGAAGGGGTATGGGGGGAAGGCAGGAGACCACTACCTTTCAGTCATCTGTCTATGATTTAGATAGTGGAATTGATGGCTTTGTGGCAAAGTCTGTGGATGAAACAAAGTTAGGCGGAGGGATAAGTAGTGCTGAGGTAGATAATGTTGAAAGGACTAGATAAGGTGGATGTGGAGAGGATGTTTCCTCAGGTGGGGGGGGATCCAGAACTAGAGGGCACAGCCTCAAAATCGAGGGGGGCAACCTTTTAGAACAGAGGTAAGGAGGACATTTTTTAGCCAGAGTGGTAAATCTGTGGAATGCTCTGCCACAGACTGCAGTGGAAGCCAAGTCCGTGGGTATATTCAAAGCGGAAGCTGATAGATTCCTGATTAGTCGGGGCATCAAGGGATATGGTGAGAGGGCAGGTGTATGGGGTTGAATGGGATGTGGATCAGCCATGATGAAACGGCAGAGCGAATTTGCCGGGCTGAATGCCCTACATCTGCTCCTATGTCTTATGGAGACTGGGCCCAAGAGAAAAAAATGGATCAGTCATGATAAGATGAGCCAAATGACCTAATTTTGTTCTATTACTTATGGTTTTATTGTAGGATTTTCTGTTGAAAGGCATTGGTGTTTCCATACCAGGCCATGATGCAGCCAGTCAGTACACTCTCCACTACACATCCACAACTACTGTGCCTTTTACAAATGTGGAGAGCACTCTGACAGGTTACATCACCATCTGCTGTATGGGTGTCACTGCACAGGATCAAAATAAGCTGTAGAAAGTTGTAGACTCAGTCAGCTCCATCATGGGCACCAGCCTCCCCGGCATCCAGAACATCCTCAAGGAGCGATGCCTCAAAAAGGCAGCATCCACCATTACGGACCCCCACCACCCAGTACATGCCCTCTTCTCATTGCTACCATCAGGAGGTACAGAAGCTTGAAGAGACACACTCAGTGATTCAGGATAGCTCCTTCCCCGATGCCATCTGATTTTTGAATGGATATTGAACCCACTTACTACTTTTTTTTCTCTTTGCACTATTTATTCAATTTAACGTTCTTAATATAATGTGTATAGTATGTATATATACTGTACTTACTGTTACTTACAGTTTTTATTATTATGCATTACTGCCATATAACAACAAATTTCATTACATATGCCCATGATATTAAACCTGATTCTGATTTATTGGTTCCATCAGCGAGTACACAGCTTGAGGCCCAGAGGTCAAAGTCCTGTGAAGTTTGTACATTGAAGCCCAAAGATCAAAGACCTGGGGGCAGCCTGTCCTGAGGTTGGAGGCCTGATGTTTGCAAGTGTGTGAGTCAAGAGGCAAGGACTGGGAGTCGGAGGCCTGGGGTCAACTGATTTTTCTGTATATTTAATGTACACGTAGAGTCATAGAAAAATGCAGCACAGAAAAAAGGCCCTTCAGCCCATCTATTCCATTCTGAACCATTTGAACTGTCTAGTCCTATTGACCTGCACTCGGACCATAGCCCTCCATATCCCTCCCATCCATGTACCTACCCCAACTTCTCATAAACACTTGAAACCAAAATTGCATTCACCACTTGTGCTGGCAGCTCATTCCACACCTTCACCACTCTTTGAGTGAGGAAATTTCCCGTCATGTTCCCCTTAAGCTGGTACTGGCTGTAGTCCCACCCAACCTCAGTGGAAAAAGTCTGCTTGCATTTAATCTTTCTATACCCCTCATAATTTTGTATACCTCTATCAAATCTCCTCTCAGTCTTCTACATTCCAAGGAATAAAGTCCTGATCTTGTGATCAATTAAGGAATCTGAATTTGGCTCTGATGTGGCCCAGGTGTTGATTTAAAGTTTAAAGTCACTAACATGTTCTTGCAGACACAATGCTGGTAAATGGGAGAAGTACAGACAGAGACATGCACGTCTACAGTGCGAAGTCGCATCCACTCATGTGTCAGTGAGTCTCATGTTTTCTTTTGTCCCTGACAGACATACAATTAAGCTCACCTGCTCCAAATCCAAAGAGAAACACGACGTAGACAAGAAGGAAGCTCATCAGATCCGTCAGGAAGATCTGTGGAGAACACAGACATGGTGTGAGGTGTCTGCTGGAGGGGATTGATTTTGTCTACCATTACAGGCCAGACTTCTTGGAGGCCACCCACTTAAATTCAATTTTACCCATTCCCATTCTGACACGTTGTCCATGGTCTTCTCTACTGCCATGATGGGGCCACACTCAGGCTGGAGAAATACCTCCCATAGCCGTCAACATGATGGCATGAACATTGATTTCTCTAACTTCCAGTAATTTCTCTCCTCCCCTCCCGTTTTCCATTCCCTATTCTGGTTCCCCTCTTACTCCTCTTCTGCACACTCCCTCTGCTTCCCCTTCTTTTCCCTTTCTCCAATGATCCAGTCCCCTTCTATCAGATTCCTTCTTCTTCTTCAGCCCTTTCCCTTTTCCTCCAGTCACATCCCAGCTTCTCTCGATACCACCTCTGCCCACCAACCCACCTCACCAATTGCCTCCCAGCTTCTCTCAAAACCACCCTCTGCCCACCAACCCACCTTCCACTTCACCTATTGCCTCCCAGCTTCTCTCTATACCACCCTCTGCCCACCAACCCACCTCACCAATTGCCTCCCAGTTTCTCTCAAAACCACCCTCTGCCCACCAACCCACCTTCCACTTCACCTATTGCCTCCCAGCTTCTCTCTATACCACCCTCTGCCCACCAACCCACCTTCCACCTCACCTATTGCCTCTCAGCTTCTCTCTGTACCACCCTCTGCCCACCAACCCACCTTCCACCTCACCTACTGCCTCCCAGCTTCTCTCTGTACCACCCTCTGCCCACCAATCCACCTTCCACCTCACCTACTGCCTCCCAGCTTCTCTCTATACCACCCTCTGCCCACCAACCCACCTTCCACCTCACCTACTGCCTCCCAGCTTCTCTCTGTACCACCCTCTGCCCACCAACCCACCTTCCACCTCACCTACTGCCTCCCAGCTTCTCTCTGTACCACCCTCTGCCCACCAATCCACCTTCCACCTCACCTACTGCCTCCCAGCTTCTCTCTATACCACCCTCTGCCCACCAACCCACCTTCCACCTCACCTACTGCCTCCCAGCTTCTCTCTATACCACCCTCTGCCCACCAACCCACCTTCCACCTCACCTACTGCCTCCCAGATTCTCTCTATACCACCCTCTGCCCACCAACCCACCTTCCACCTCACCTACTGCCTCCCAGCTTCTCTCTATACCACCCTCTGCCCACCAACCCACCTTCCACCTCACCTACTGCCTCCCAGCTTCTCTCTATACCACCCTCTGCCCACCAATCCACCTTCCACCTCACCTACTGCCTCCCAGATTCTCTCTATACCACCCTCTGCCCACCAATCCACCTTCCACCTCACCTACTGCCTCCCAGCTTCTCTCTATACCACCCTCTGCCCACCAACCCACCTTCCACCTCACCTACTGCCTCCCAGATTCTCTCTATACCACCCTCTGCCCACCAACCCACCTTCCACCTCACCTACTGCCTCCCAGATTCTCTCTATACCACCCTCTGCCCACCAACCCACCTTCCACCTCACCTACTGCCTCCCAGCTTCTCTCTATACCACCCTCTGCCCACCAACCCACCTTCCACCTCACCTACTGCCTCCCAGCTTCTCTCTATACCACCCTCTGCCCACCAACCCACCTTCCACCTCACCTACTGCCTCCCAGATTCTCTCTATACCACCCTCTGCCCACCAACCCACCTTCCACCTCACCTACTGCCTCCCAGCTTCTCTCTATACCACCCTCTGCCCACCAACCCACCTTCCACCTCACCTACTGCCTCCCAGCTTCTCTCTATACCACCCTCTGCCCACCAACCCACCTTCCACCTCACCTACTGCCTCCCAGATTCTCTCTATACCACCCTCTGCCCACCAATCCACCTTCCACCTCACCTACTGCCTCCCAGCTTCTCTCTATACCACCCTCTGCCCACCAACCCACCTTCCACCTCACCTACTGCCTCCCAGCTTGCACTCTTTCCCCTCCCCATGATGTTCTTACTCGGGCTTTTTCCTTCTTCCTTTCCAGTCCTGATGAAGGGCTTCAGCCCAAACCATAGATGTTCCCTTTCCCTTTATTTCTCTGCACTCTTTTCTCTCCTTTCTTCCCACTTGTTTTGTCTCTTTCCCTCCATGTCCCTTATCTGCCTTCTTTCTCCCTCTTCATCCCTCTTTCTAATTAAAGCTCTCACTCTCCTTTTTCTGATCTCTGCCACTCTATCCTTTCCTGTTCTTCCTCTGTCTCTCTCTATCCCTCTGTAACGAAATCCAGTCTCTGCTCCCCCCCCCCCCATGCTTCTGATCTCTATCGCTCTCCTCTGTTTCCCTCACGTCTGTTCCTCTCTCTTCCGCCCACCTCTCTCTCTCTTACTGCACTGCGCCCCTTCACATGCTGGATCTGGGTGTTGTTCAGTCAGTCCACTTTACCTTTTCAATCATCACACTGTAGATGCCCATTTGCTGGAAGCCTCGAGTGTAGTACAGTGTATTGATCCAGCCGATTGCCAGGGAAATCACCAAGGAGCCCACATACTCCTCCCAGCCAAATGTGTACAGCGCACCCGCAGCCAGCAGAAGCACAGACTGGATGAGGCTGCAAGGAACAGGCAAGCAGGAGATTTTACAAAAGCAAAGTACTGACATTGACAAACAGAACATTAGGGCATATTCTTCAGTTACGGTATATCACAAATATTAACTTCACCAGCAACCAGTCTTCAGACATGAACATGGATTGTAGATTGAGTTTAAAATGCAGCCCTGAACAATGGTTTTCCTGGAGCTGCAGACTGGAGTTGATTGCAAACCAGACGATGCTGATTAACATTCATTGTGGGTGTCTGGAGTGTGGGTGTGAAGAAGGAGGTGTGTGAAAACTACACGTAGTTCAAAGGAAGCATTGTAGGTACATTGTAACTATAGGATTGTCCTGCTGTTACCTTTGATCTTTAGCATATAAAATGTCATGATATGTTGGGTCGAACAGGCCTCTTCCTGCAAGAGTGTCTTAATAGGAAGCCTGCTGCTCGTTTTTGTTGAATAAAACACGTTTTTGTATCCAGTAGCTTCAGTGTCTCTCTGGTGACTTTGTTCATGTTACAAGACTAAAGATGTTCAGCAGGTCGGGCAGCATCTGTAGACAGGGAACATTTCAGCCTGAAGAGCCTTGTGTCGGAACCCAAGAGGAGTCTGAATGAGCACCTGAATGGGCCAGAACTAGGGGCTGCAGGCCAAGAACTGTAAGAAGGTCAGTATGGATATGGGGGGGGGGGGGCTGCATGAATGGCCTGGATCCACGCCATATGAGTCTGTGTGAACATCAGCTTCTCCCTCCAGAGGCTGGCTAGCCTGCTGCTTTTTCCAGATAAGACTCTATATCAGTACAACACTACAGAGGCTCTTCAGCCCACAATATTGTGCCAATCTTTCAACTTACTCTAAGATCAATCTAACCCTCCCTCCCTCATAGCCGTCCAGTTTACTATCTTCTGCATGCCTATTTAAGGGTCTCTTAAATGCCCCTAATAAATCTGCCTCTGTCACCACCCCTGGCAATGGATTTCAGGAACTTACTCCTCTGTGTAAAAAAAACTATGTCCAACCTCACTTCTAAACTTCCCTCAACTCACTTTGAATGTCAGCTGGAGTTAGCTATTTCCACCCTGGGAGAAAGTTTCTGGCTGTCCACTCAATCTATGTCTCTTGTTTCATTATACACCTCTATCAAGTCACCTTTCATCCTCTTTTTCTCCAAAGAGAAAAGGCTCAGCTCCCTCAACTTCTCCTCATAAGGTATGCTCTCTAATCCAGGCAGCATCCTGGTAAACCTCTGACCTTTCCACATCCTTCCTAGAATGAAATGACCAGAACTCAGCATGGCCACGCATTTTAGGTGGAATTCAGGAAACAAAGACCCTGTTAACACAGTGCTTTCAGACAGAGACACGCTGTCGATCTGCAGTTCCCTTGGCAAGGCTCAGAGCTCGGGTGTGATGCAGAGTTCAGAGCTGGGGCACCAGCCAGAAGTTGTGAATTTCCACAGTGGAAGGCAGAGGAAAGCTAACAGCGGGAATTTGAATGCCCAGGTCCCAGGAGGCTGGCGGTAGACCTGCCAGAGCGGGTTCTCATCCAGTCCCTGCCTTGCCAGGTTGTTTTCCCTTTCACATGTCCATGTGAGGTGTAGGGAAGGTGGCATAAATAGAGGGACTGGGGGGGCGAGATGAGGGAGAGAGGAGGAGAAGGGTGGAGGGGGGAAAGGAGAGAGAGGGTGAAATGAGAAGGGGGAAGGGAGAGGGAAGAGAGTGGGAGGAGGGAGAAAAAGGGAGAGAGGCAGTTGGAGGGAGGAGGGGAGGGGGAATGTGGGGGGAGGAGAGAGAGAGGGGGAGGTGGAACGAGAGGCCAGTTTATTGGACAGAGTAGAGGCGGTTTGGATGGAATGGCTGCTGGCCGACCTGGAGTGCACAACAAGAGCCAACTGAACAATGCACCATTTAGGGACTTACAAGAGAATATCACAGTAGCCATCGATAGTTATTGACTTGGGAGTCCTTCTCCTCCGTAGAAACACCTCACAAATCTGAGGAAGGAGCAAAGGACACTCCATCAGTCCTGATAACCCAATATTGGCCATCTCTCAAACCTAACACAACTTGGATCATGTCTTAGTAAACTCCTGCCCCTGAGATTGGTAAAGATACTTATCCAGGGGTTTTGGAAATGGGCAGCGGAGTGTTCTGCCTGGCGATGTTCCAGGGGTATGTCCATGTCAGGATAACCCTGACGAGCAAAGGCACAGTGCCCATGGGTACCAAGGAGGTATTCCGGGACCGCTGGGTGCCACAGGAGATAAATCACATTGTAAGTGAGTATCCAGAACACCTCCAAGGAGCAATGCCTCAAAAAGGCGATGTGGATCGATAAGGAGCCCCATCACCCAGGTCATGCCCTGTTCTCATTGCCACCATCAGGAAGGGATGTGAAGGCTCACACTCAGCGATCCAGGAACAGCTTTTCCTCCTCTGCCATCTGATTTCTGAATGGGCATCGAATCCATGAACACTACCTTACTACGTTTTTATTTCTATTTTTGCACTACGTATTTAACTATTATTTCTTCAGCGTTTACAATTCACCATTTGTTTCTATTATCACTGTACTGCTGCCGCTGTTAACAGATTTCACGTGATATTAACCTGCCCATCCAGTGGTTCAGCCACTCCAACACAGACAGTGGTGGCCCTACATCGGTTAGGGTCGACCATGGATGTTTCTTTCTTTCTTTGTATATTTATTTATTTATTGAGATGGAGCAGTGAAAAGGCCTTTCCAGCCTGTAGAGATGCACCACCCAGCAATTCCCCAATTTAACCCCAGCCTAATCACAGGACAATTTACAATGACCAATTAACCTACTACCTGCTGTATCCTTGGACTGTGGGAGGAAACCCACACAGGGAGAATGTACGAACTCCTTAGAGGCAGCGGTAGGAATTGAACCCGGGTCATAGTGCTGTAAAGCATTGTGGTAACCACACCACCATGCCACCCCATTTGCCCACATCAAAATCAATATGCAAGCCAGGGTAGTACAGTATAGGGAGCAAGCTGTTACCCAAGCAGAAGGCTCCTCCCTCTCCAAGCAGCTGATGAATTGAAAGAAACAGCAGAGACCGATGTAGTTTGGCACCAGTGGCGTCACAGGAGTTGCTGATCTGTGTTAATCTCAACAGAGGACAGTCTTAGAGACTCCAGCTCCCAGAGTTTTCCTTAGGGTTTACTCCCAAAGCCTCCCCACAAGTGGCTGCAGCCCCAAGGCACTGGAAATTGTTGTCACCCCCAGTTGACGAGCCCCATCTGCTGGGAGTGACTAGCTTTAACTTGCCAGTCCTTTCCTGTCCATAGAAACAGTTCAAGTAGTTGGATATGATTCACATCAGCCTCAGATATTGGAAGTAAAGGGCAGAATGTCCTCTTCCTGTCCTGGGCTGACAGGAAAGAGAGGGGCTGAATAGCCTGGGACCACCCCTGCTCCACCCTGGGACTGGGTAGTGCAAGTTCTCACCCCCTGGTAGAAGAGGTAGAGGGCTCCAAGTATCATCACACACTGTCCACTCAGACGCAGGTATCCATGGACGTTGTGCTCAATCTCAAAGGGAGGCTTTCGCTGGAACAAAGTAGGACAAAGTTTATCTGCAGAGGGTCTGTGTGAAGTGGCAACCCCAAACACAAAGATGATGCAATGCTCCATTACTCCCTCCCACAGTGTGACCCTCCTTCATTTCAGTACCACCTCTCCCACAGTGTGACCCTCTCACAGTACCACCCCCCCTCAGTGACTCTCCCTCAGTACCACCCCTCCCACAGTGTGACCCTCCCTCGGTACCACCCCTCCCACAGTGTGACACTCCCTCAGTACCACCTCACCCACAGTGTGACACTCCCTCAGTACCACCCCTCCCACAGTGACTCTCCCTCGGTACCACCCCTCCCACAGTGACTCTCCCTCAGTACCACCCCTCCCACAGTGTGACCCTCCCTCGGTACCACCCCTCCCACAGTGACTCTCCCTCAGTACCACCCCACCCACAGTGTGACCCTCAGTACCACCCCTCCCACAGTATGACCCTCCCTCGGTACCACCCCTCCCACAGTGACCCTCCCTCAGTACCACCCCTCCCACAGCGTGACCCTCCTTCAGTACCACCCCTCCCTCAGTGTGACCCTCCCTCGGTACCACCTCTCCCACAGTGACTCTCCCTCAGTACCACCCCTCCCAGTGTGACCCTCCCTCAGTACCACCTCTCCCACAGTGTGACCCCCCTCAGTACCACCCCTCCCACAGTGTGACCCTCCCTCGGTGCACCCCTCCCATAGTGTGACCCTCCCTCGGTACCACCTCTCCCACAGTGCGACACTCCCTCAGTACCACCTCTCCCACAGTGTGACCCCCCTCAGTACCACCCCTCCCACAGTGTGACCCTCCCTCGGTGCACCCCTCCCATAGTGTGACCCTCCCTCGGTACCACCTCTCCCACAGTGCGACCCTCCCTCAGTACCACCCCCCCACAGTGTGATCCTCCCTCAGTACCACCCCTCCCACAGTGTGACCCTCCCTCAGTCTCACCCCTCCCACAGTGTGACCCTCCTTCAGTACCACCCCTCCCTCAGTGTGACCCTTCCTCAGTACCTCCCCTCCCACAGTGTGACCCTCCCTCAGTACCATCACTCCCACTGAGGGATCCTCCCTCAGAATTGTTCGCTACCATATGATGTCTCTCCCCTCCCCACAGTGTCACCCTCATGCAGTGTCTGGACTCCACAGTGATCCCTGCATCTGGGATCAAGGGGTAACGAATCACATCTAACACCCAGCCTGGCGTCCGATCAGGGAAATTTGTCGCACCTGCTTGTCCTCGATCCTGTTGTAGGCTGTTGCAGTGAAGATGACCATATAGGCCATATACAGGATGAACTTGAAGTAAAAGATGAACCTGGCAAAGCTGTTCCACTTTTCCTGAAGCAGGTGGTTCAGGGGCTCAAGGAGCAGCATCTCATGTCGGTTCTGGCGGAGGGAGCAGAGCGTGAACAGAGCCGGGAACATCGGCAGACTGAAATACCATGTGGGCACAGCAGGGGGAGCTCCAGTCCACTGTTACTGAATACAAGAACACACACACACACACACACACACACACACACACACACACACACTCACTCTCACACACACTCACTCACTCTCTCTCACACACACACACACACTCACTCTCTCTCACACACACACTCACTCACTCACTCTCTCTCACACACACACACACACTCACTCTCTCTCACACACACACCCTCACTCTCTCTCACACACGCACACTCACTCTCTCTCTCTCACACACACACACACACACACTCACTCACTCTCTCACACACACACACACACACACTCACTCTCTCTCTCACACACACACACTCACTCTCTCTCTCACACACACACTCTCACTCTCGCTCTCTCTCACACACACACACACACACTCACTCACTCTCTCACACACACACACACACACACACACTCACTCTCTCTCTCACACACACACACACACTCACTCTCTCTCTCACACACACACTCTCACTCTCTCACACACACACACACTCACTCTCACACACACACACACTCACTCACTCTCTCTCACACACACACTCACATACACACACACTCACTCACTCTCACACACACACTCATTCTCTCTCACACACACACTCACTCTCTCACACACACACACTCTCTCTCTCACACACACACTCACTCTCTCTCTCACACACACACTCACTCTCTCTCTCACACACGCACGCACACACACACACACACACACTCACACAGGCTTCACTCTGTGTCTGAGCCCAGGTGTATGTTATGGGTGGTGTAGAGGGATTTTCGCTCTATATCTGGTTCTGGGAGTGCGTGATGGGACGGTATAGAGGGAGTTTCCCCTCCTAGCCCCTTTCCCATACCCACTAACAATCCCACAGTGCAGAGGAAAGAGGGAACGTCCAAACCCGACCCTCCACCAACTCTCCCGTTTTGAGCACGGCCGGGGAAGGACACATCATTTACCGGCGTTCCACTGCCATACACAATGATCTCCAGCACCGAGTTGTTCTCGTGTGTGTCGAGGGAGGAAAGGTCGTACAGCGAGGAGTGTACTGGTCCGTACGCCCACTCCTGGAACTTCCTGGACAGGTGTCGGCATTGCTCCTCCCGCATCTCTCTCCCAATGATGTGCTTGAGGATCTGAGGAGAGACACCATCCAAAGGGATTTACAGTGAGGAAGCACAACGGGAGTGATAGGAGAGTGGGGCGAGTTTGTCAGTTAAACCCCCGACAGAGACTGGCACTGGCTCTATCTGACATGGGGCTGATGGAACATCGCACTGTGGTGGGGGGGGGGGAAGAGGTAGTACTGGAGGAGGGTCACACTGTGGGAGGGGTGGTACTGAGGGAGGGTCTCACTGGCGGGGTGGTTCTGAGGGAGGGTCACACTGTGGGAGGGGTGGTACTGAGGGAGGGTCTCACTGGGGGGGTGGTTCTGAGGGAGGGTCACACTGTGGGAGGGGTGGTACTGAGGGAGTGTCACACTGTAGGAGGGGTGGTACAGAGGGAGGGTCACACTGGGAGAGTCACACTGAGGGAGGGGTGGTACTGAGGGAGGATCACACTGTGGGAGGGGCAGTACCGAGGGAGGGTCACGCTGTGGGAGGGGTGGTACTGAGGGAGGGTCACACAGTGGGAGAGGTGGTAATGAGGGAGGGTCACACTGTGGGAGGGGTGGTACTGAGGGAGGGTCTCACTGGGGGGGTGGCTCTGAGGGAGGGTCACACTGTGGGAGGGGTGGTACAGAGGGAGGGTCACACTGTGGGAGGGGCGGGTACCGAGGGAGGGTCACACTGTGGGAGGGGTGGTACTGAGGGAGGGTCACTGTGGGAGAGGTGGTAATGAGGGAGGGTCACACTGTGGGAGGGGTGGTACTGAGGGAGGGTCTCACTGGGGGGGTGGTTCTGAGGGAGGGTCACACTGTGGGAGGGGTGGGACTGAGGGAGGATCACACTGTGGGAGGGGCAGTACCGAGGGAGGGTCACACTGTGGGAGGGGTGGTACTGAGGGAGGGTCTCACTGGGGGGTGGTTCTGAGGGAGGGTCACACTGTGGGAGGGGTGGTACTGAGGGAGGGTCACACTGGAGGGGTGGTACTGAGGGAGAGTCACACTGTGGGAGGGGTGGTACTGAGGGAGGGTCACACTGTGGGAGAGGTGGTAATGAGGGAGGGTCACACTGTGGGAGGGGTGGTACTGAGGGAGGGTCACACTGTGGGAGAGGTGGTAATGAGGGAGGGTTACACTGTGGGAGGGGTGGTACTGAGGGAGGGTCTCACTGGGGGGTGGTTCTGAGGGAGGGTCACACTGTGGGAGGGGTGGTACAGAGGGAGGGTCACACTGGAGGGGTGGTACTGAGGGAGAGTCACACTGTGGGAGGGGTGGTACTGAGGGAGGATCACACTGTGGGAGGGGTGGTACTGAGGGAGGGTCACACTGGGGGGTGGTTCTGAGGGAGGGTCACACTGTGGGAGGGGCGGTACTGAGGGAGAGTCACACTGTGGGAGGGGTGGTACTGAGGGAGGATCACACTGTGGGAGGGGTGGTACTGAGGGAGGGTCACACTGGGGGGTGGTTCTGAGGGAGGGTCACACTGTGGGAGGGGCGGTACTGAGGGAGGGTCACACTGGGGGAGGGGTGGTACTGAGGGAGGATCACACTGTGGGAGGGGTGGTACTGAGGGAGGGTCACACTGGGGGGTGGTTCTGAGGGAGGGTCACACTGTGGGAGGGGCGGTACTGAGGGAGAGTCACACTGTGGGAGGGGTGGTACTGAGGGAGGATCACACTGTGGGAGGGGTGGTACTGAGGGAGGGTCACACTGGGGGGTGGTTCTGAGGGAGGGTCACACTGTGGGAGGGGCGGTACTGAGGGAGGGTCACACTGGGGGAGGGGTGGTACTGAGGGAGGGTCACACTGTGGGAGGGATGGTACTGAGGGAGGGTCACACTGTGGGAGGGGTGGTACTGAGGGAGGGTCACACTGTGGGAGGGGTGGTTTCAGAGGGAGGGTCACACTGGAGGGGTGGTACTGAGGGAGAGTCACACTGTGGAAGGGGTGGTTCTGAGGGAGGGTCACACTGTGGGAGGGGTGGTACTGAGGGAGAGTCACACTGTGGGAGGGGTGGTACTAATGCAGTTCTCTGTCACACTCTTGTTCTTCATCTGTTAAACGTCCTCTCCACCTATCTGTCCTCCTCACCATCTCTCTGACCTGTCACACTCTCCTTCGCGCTCTATTTTGTCACACAGCCCCTGCATTCTCACTCTCTCGCTATCCTCCTTTGCTCCTTTTCCTCCCGCCTGTCACAACCCCCTCTCTCTGTCATGTCACACTTTCCCCCATCCTCGATCAAACTTACCCTGTATCCCTGACCCCTGTTGCACTTCCCTCTCTGTGTCTTCCCCCAAATTTTCCTTCCACATATCACCCTTTCTTTCCAAGCTCCCTGTGAAAACACCACCAAGATGATGGGATGTTCGACCATGTGGAACTGGGTCGTGTGCGGAACCCACGGGGACCTGCCCCCTCACCCCAAACCCCAGCACCCACCTCAATCTTCCCGGTCTTGGCGGCCAGCTTGATGGGTGTCAGCCCCTTCTTATTCGTCATACTTTCCAGGCTGAGCTGAGGTCTGAGCTTCACGCCCATCCTGAGAAGGTGGTCGTACATCTCGATGACGAACTTGGTGTTCTCCCGGCTATTGTCAGAGATGGACACCAGAGCGTGCAGCACGTTGTTGCCCCTGGAGTCTACGGCGCCGATGTCGGCCTTGTGGTAAGGGTTTTCCAGGAGGTGGTTGACCACCTCCAGCTGGTTGGTGCAGGCAGCCAGCGAGAGGGGCAGTTCCCCTGTTAGAGAGACCCCTGGTCAGATCCACATCAGCATCCACCCAAATCATCCACTGTTTATCCTGACCTGCCGAGTTCCTCCAGCATTTTGTGTGTGTGTAACTCTGCGTTAAGATTTGTTGCACTTGTATTTTCTCTTTCACTCAGATGCGGCAGGCTCTTCGGCCCACAACGCCTGCCCCAACCACGATACCCGAACCCCATTGGATCGATTGCGAGAGTGTGACAAGTGCGCATGCGCCCAATCGATCGCACGGTGAATCGATTAAGCCGCCTGAGCACGCGGGCCCTTTTTAAGGCGGGCTTTCGAGTGCGCATGCGTCTGGTCTTGGCGGGACCGGGTGGTCGCTCCCACTCCGTAAGTTGCCTCACCTGTTCGCTCTCTAACTTTACCCTCCTTGCTCGCATATAGTACAGCGAAAAAGTCTTAGGCATGCACAGTGTGTGTAATTTTATGTATTGCATTGTACTGTTGATGCAAAAAAAAGGAAAATTTCATGACATCTGTGAGTGATGACAAACCTGATTCTAATGTGGGCCTCTATTGTGGACTGAGAGTGGGAAGGGGGCAGGGAGAGGGGAATCATGTTTGGGAAAGGGGAGAGGGCAGGGAGCAGAAAGCAGCAGGGAGACATTCAGTACGTCAATTGTTTGGAATCAAATGAGCTTGCCTGGTGTCGCAGGACTGGGTGTGCCTACACTCACATCACCACCCACCCCTGACACTCCTCTGCCACCTGTCCCACACCCCTCCCACGGCGCTCAATCCTCACCATTCCCAACATCCTTTGCTCCTGCCAGATTTACAGACACACTCTCCACTCCACATTGACAAATACAGTACTGTGTTCAAGTCTTAGGCGCTTTAACTACTGTATGTGTGTGTGCGTGCTAAGACTTGTTCACAGTACTGTATATGTGACAATATCAACTAATCACAACTGAATGTATACAGTAACAACTGAATGGGTTATCTTATGACGAGTGTTTGATGTCTCTGGGCCTGTACTCACTGGAGTTTAGAAGAATGGGGCGGGGGGGGGGGGTGAACACCTCACTGAATACTGAAAGTCCTTGATAGAGTGGATGTGGAGAGGGCATTTCCTATAATGGGGGGGGGGGGGAAGAGTCTGGACCAAAGGGCACAGCCTCAGAGTACAGGAGCACCTCTTTAGAACTGAGATGAGGAATTTCTTCAGCCAGAGCGTAGTGAATCTGTGGAATTAATTGCAACAGATCACTGCGGAATTCATTGTCCTAGCTGTGGAGGCCAAGTCTTTGGGTACATTTAAATGTCATCGAGAGAAGACAGACAAATGGGATTTAGAGGGATAACAAATCAGGTATAATCAAATGGTAGAGCAGACTTGATGGGCTGAATAGCCAAAATTTGCTGCTGACACCACTGTCATAGGCCAAATCAAAGGTGGTGAGGAATCAGCATATTGGAGGGAGACTGATAATCTGGCTGAGTGGCGCCTCAACAACAAACTCCCACTCAATTTCAGCAAGACCAAGGAGTTGGATTATTGGCTTCAAGTAGAGGAAACTGGAGGTCTGTGAGCCAGTCCTCATCGGGGGATCAGAAATGGAGAGGGTCAGCAACTATAAAATCCTCAGTTTTATCACTTCAGAGGTTCTGTCCTGGGCCAGTACATAAGTGAAATTATGAAGAAAGCACAGCTGCACCTCTGCTTTCTGAGAAGTTTGTGAAGATTCGGCAAGTCATCTAGAACTTTGACAAACTTCTATAGATGTGTGGTGGAGAGTATATTGACTGGTGGTATCAAAGCCTGGTATCAAAACCCCAATGCCCTTGAACAGAAAATCCTACAAAAAGTAGTGGATACGGCCCAGTCCATCATGGGTAAAGCCCTCTCCATCACTGAGCACATCTCTACAGAGTGTCGCAGGAAAGCAGCATCCATCATCAAAGACACCCACCAACCAGGACATGCTCTCTTCTTGCTGCTGCCATCAGGAAGAAGATACAGGAACCGCCAAGTTCAGAAGCTGTTATTTCTCCTCAAACATCAGGCCCTTGAACCAAAGGGGATAACTTCACTCACCCCATTGCTGAACTGTTCCCACAACCTATAGCCTCACTTTTAAGGATTTCTTATCTCACATTCTCAATTTTTATTGCTTATTTTCTTTTCTCTTTTGTATTTGCACAGGTTGCTGTCTTTTGCACACTGGTTGTCTGTCCATCCTGATGAGTGTGGTCTTTTATTGTGTTTCTTGAATTTACTATATATGCCCACAAAAAAACAAATCTGAGGGTTGTAAATGGTGACCTAAGTATTTTGATAATCAATTTACTTTGAACCACTCCCTGTGCACCAAGTTCCAAGTAATTACTACCTCTGCGTAAATAAAACTTACCTTGAATTTCTTCCTGAAATCGTCTGTCTCTCACTTTAAAGCCATGCCCTCTGGTATTTGATATTTTTATCTATATTTCATAACTTCCTAAACTTCTGTCAGGATGAGATCAATCTCACTCTTTTTTACATAGCCATTTATTTTTCTATCATTTATGTATCTACCCAAGAGTTTCTTAAATGTTGCTAATGTATCTGCCTCTACCACCAACCCTGACAGCGCATTACATGCACCTACCACTCTCCTAGCTTTGATATTCCCCTATTCTTTCCTCCAGTCACCTTAAAATTATGCCCTCTAGTATTAGTCATTTCTGCTCTGGAAAAACTCACTGGCCTGTCCACTCTGTCTATGCCTCTTATCATCTTGTACACCTCTATCAAGTCACCTTTCATTCCTCTTTGCTCCAAGGGGCTTGCTCCTCCTGTCCTCATAAGACATGCTCTCTAATCTGGGCAACATCCTGGTCAACCTCTGCACCCTCTCCAAAGCTTCCACATCCTTCCTATAATGAAATGACTAGAACTGAACGCAATATTCCAAGAGTGGTCTGATTGTTGTTTTATAGTGCTGCAACATTACCTTGTGGTCCTTGCACTCAATCCCCCTACTAATGAAGGCTGACACACCAAACGCCTTCTCAACCACCTTGTCAGCTTGTGCAGAAACTTTGAGGGATTTATGGATAAGCAGCCCTCTGTACCTTCACTCTGCTAAGAACCCTGCCATGAACCCTGTACTCTGTCTTCAAATTTGACCATTCATACTTATGTCTAGGATTGGCTGTGAGACCCCAGAAGCAGCAGGGAAGGGAGGACCCAAGAAACACAACCTTAATCACTACCTCAGTGTAGCAACATTTGAATCACTTTGCAATACAATGGACTTCTTGTTCTTATTGTGTTTGTTCTTCTTTAATTTTGCACAATTTATGCTTTTCTTCTGAGTGTTGTGACTCCAGGGCTATGTGCCTGTGACACTGCTGCCAGAAAGGATTTTCATTGCTGCTGTATACACATGGACGTGTGCACATGACAATAAACTCAACCTTTGAAGTTTTGAAGAACATCATCACTTCAGATCACGGGTTAGCAGCTACAGTCTCACCCAGTTGGAAGCTCAGTGCCCAACCTCCACTCGGGAGAAACTTCCAATTTCCCCTCAGTGGCCCCTCTGAATACAAGATCTACCCCAAACATAGCCCCAGCAGAGAATGATACACCAGCCCGAGGCAGCACAGCGTGGACAACCTCGGTGGGAAACTGTGTATGTTCCCACAGAGTGTGTAACCCAAATAACTTAGTGAAAAAAGACTGCATTCAGGCAGAAGGCTCACCACAGATCACAAGACTCTTGAGTAATGATGTTGTGTGCAAAGCTGACGCTATATACTCTGGCTAATGATGTGTGCTAAGCTCACGCTATATACTTTGGCAGCTGTTAAACTGCAACAAAAAGATGCTTCTCAGAGGCCACAGACCCTCATAAAGGCAAAAAAAGATGAAGACATGTACATCAAAATCTGTTGGTGTCAATGACCAGCAGTCTGAGGGTGGGCTGGGGGCAGCCTGCAAGTGTTACCATACTTCAGGCACCAAGAACTCAATAACCCTAGCCCATATGTCTTTGGAAGGTGAAAGCAGAGTACCCAGAGGTCCCCATGCTGTCATGGGGAGAATGTATGGACAGTGTATGGTATTGAAGCCAGGAGTATGACACTGTAATAATGGTATGCTCACAATTACTGCCCTGGTTCTGTGATCCTTGACTCACAGACCCTTCTATTTGTATAATGATTTTTGGATTAAAGACCATTTACCAGCACAGGATTAACTGAGCTAGTGAGAGGTGAGAGGTGACTTGATGGAGGTGTACAAGATGATAAGATGATAAGAAGTACAGGTAGAGGAAATGGCTGTTTTTCCCCAGAGTGGCAATAGGCAATTCTGGAGGGCATCTGGTTAAAGTAAGCGGAGGGAAATTTAGGGGAGATACCGTGATTGAAATTATAGATAGAGTGCAAGGTGTCTGGATACACTGACAGAGGTAGTGGTAGAGATTGATACAACAGGGACATTTCATTGCCACAGTGCCTGTGGAAGCCAAGACACTGTATATTTAAAATAGAGGTTGATAGGTTCTTGATTAGTCAGGGTGCCAAAGGTTACGGGGAAAAGGCAGAAGAATGAGGTTGAGAGGTAGAATAAATCAGTCATGATGGAATGGTAGAACAGACTCAATGGACCAAGTGGCTTAATTCTGCTCCTATGTCTTATGTTCTTATTTAAAAGACTCTTAGGCACACATGGAGGGTTATGAGTTGTGTAGGAGGTGAGGATTAGATTGATAGTGATGTAGGTTAAAATGTGGGCCTAACATTGTGGGTCACAGGGTCTATGCTGTGCTGTACCATTCTCTGTTCTGTTTGACCATCTATTTAGGGCTGATTCTCACTCAAACTGGTTGATGAATGGTCTCCACCTTAAACGTTGACTGTCCATTTCCCTCCACAGACGCTGCCTGACCCACTAAGCTCCTCCAGGTGATTTTTTTTTTAGCTGCTGTTGCTTGTGTCTCAGTTTTCATACTCTTTGTTCTGGAATCCTACCCCTCCTCACCCCATAGAGGAATGACTAATCTCAAAACACTCCTCTGCTCGTATACTCTTCATCGAAGCATAAGAGTCTGTTCAGCCTATGCTCAAAAATTCGTGTAGTGGCTAGCACAATGCTTTACAGTGCTGGCAATTGGGATTAAATTCCTGCTGCTGTCTTTAAGGAGTTTGCATGTTCTCCCCACGACCATATAAGTTTCCTCTGGATGCTCTGGTTTCCTCCCACATTCCAAAGGTGTACGGTTTAGGGTTAGTCAGTTGTGGGCATGCAATGTTGGCACAGGAAGTGTGGTGATATTTGTGGGCTGCCCCCAGCACATCCTCAGCGGTGTTGGTTGTTGACCCAAAATGACAGATTCACTGTACATGTGACAAATAAAACAAATTATAGAAATTATAGAGAAAGTGCATTGCAGGTAGCAAATAAACAGCAAGAGTTTTCTATCATCTACCTGATGGAGATGATAGAAGGAGGGAGGAGGGAGGGAGATGATAGGAGGAGGGAGAATGTCCTTTTGTGTGTGTGTGTGTGTGTTCCACTCACCCCTCCCAATCCCATCTCTTCCCCATCCATATTTCCCTGCTCCCTCTCTGTCTCCACTTTTCCTTCTCCCCCTCTCACAGTTCCCCACTCACTGCACTGTGGCTCTTCATACCAAAGTAGAATCCTGTCTGGCCCTCCTTGGCCTTGAAGAACAAGCCGTTGGCCTTGGTGTCAACTTTGGCTCCATTCCGGATCAGGAGTGCCACAAAATGTAGGCAGCGCCGCTCGATGGCAATGTGTAAGGCTGTCTGACCTAGTGCAGAGTTGAGACAGGGTCAGTCCACGGCCAAGCTGGGTGACAGCAAGATGGACAGCCAGGAGTGATAGGGGTTGCGGTGAGGGCACACAACTCCCCTCCTCTGCCTAGTCTGTAAAATGATATCCCCACTCTCATGACCCAGAGAAACATCCTTGAACACAGAGTAGTCACCTTCCTATTCTGACCCACTCACCCCCACCGCAGCTTAGCAAAACTACCACAGCCCAGCCCACCCCACCATCCACACCCCATTCCACCTCTCCTCCTCCACCCTATCTGTTCTCACCACCCGAATTCTTCCCCATTACCTCACCTATCACTCCTCACTACCTGAACCCTTCCCATTAAACCATAAGACACAGGAGCAGAATTAGGCCATTTGGCCCATTGAGTCTCATCTGCCATTCAATCATGGCTGATTCTTCTCCTCTCCACAGCTCCACTCTCATTCTCCTCCCCGTAGCCTTTGATGCCATGTCCAATCAAGAACCTATCAATTTCAGCCTTAAATACACCCAACAACCTGGCAGCAAGTTCCACAAGTTCACCACCCTTTGGCTAAAGAAATTTCTCCGCATCTGTTTTTTAAATAGACACCCTTCTATTCTGAGGCTGTGCCCTCTTGACCTAGACTCTCCCACCATGGGAAACATCCATTCCACATCTATTCTGTCTAGGCATCTCAACGTTTGAAAGGTTTCAATGACATCCCTCCTCATCCTTCTAAATTCCAGCGAGTACAGGCCCAGAGCCATCAAACTTTCCTTGAATGATAACCATTTCATTCCTGGAATCATCCTTGTGAACCTACTCTAACCTCTCTCCAATGCCAGCACATCTTTTCTTAGATGAGGAGCCCAAAACCGCTCACAATACTCAAGGTGTGGCCTCATCAGTGTCTTATAAAGCCTCAACATCACATCCCTGCTCTTATATTCCAGACTTCTTGAAATGAATGCCAACATTGCATTTGCCTTCCTCGCCACCGACTCAACCTGCAAATTAACCTACAGGGTGTTCTGCACAAGGACTCCCAAATCCATTTGCATTTTTGATGTTTGGATTTTCTCCTCATTTAGAAAATAGTCTGCACATTTATTTCTGCTACCAAAGTATAACCATGCATTTTCCAACATTGTTTTTCATTTGCCAGTCTCTTGCCCAATCTCCTAATCTGTCTAAGTCCTTCTGCAACCCTGTTTCCTCAACATTATTTGCCCCTCCAACAATTTTCATATCATCTGCAAAGTTGGTAACAAAGTCATCATCTGAATCATTGATATACAGCATAAAAAGAAGCAGTCCCAACACCGACCCCTGTGAAACACCACTTAGTCACTGGCAGCTGATCAGAAAAAGATCCTCTTATTTCACATACGATATCTCCTACCTATCAGGCAATGCTCTAACCATGACATTATCCCAAACTATGCCTCCTCACTAATCCAACTCTCTCTCATTACCCCCAACCCTCCAACATTACCCCACCCTAACCATCCTCACCACCACATCCCTCCCCGTTACCCCACCCTATCCATTCTCACCACCTCAAACTTCCCCTCCACCACAACCCTCCCCCATTACTCCACACCATATCTCCTCTCCACCCTAACCCTCTCCATTACCCACCCTGTCCCTCCCGCATTATCCCCAATCTCCCCATTACCCCACACTATATTTCCCTACCATCTCCACCAACCTCAGCCCATCAACCCCACTTCCACTCCATCACATCCCACAGCAGCATCCCAATTCACTTCCCAAAATCCCATTGCACCCCACTTCCCTCCCACCCTACACCATCCCATTCCACTCAGCTCTCCCCCATCCCACCTCCCCTATATCTCCTGCGTCCCCGTTGTCTCTCCATACCCTTATAGTAACTGTCCATGTAGGCAGCATTGATGAATTCCTCCAGGTTGTCCGTCTTCTCTGCGATTTCCAGTAGAATGGGGACGGTGTCATTCCGGTTGTTACTTAAATTCAGCAGCGCCTTCAGCAATGCAGTCTTCCCCGTCTCTGGGTCTGAAGGCACACGGTGACATATCCCAGTATCAGGCAACAGTTAGGAGAACGTCTTCACAAGTCATTTCTGAACTGACAGCACAACCTTTCTACCATCCTCTCCAGTTCATCCCTGACCATCCTTCTCTACCATCCTCTCCAGTTCATCCCTGATCTGAACAGCCCAACCTTCTCTACCATCCTCTCCAGTTCATCCCTGACCATCCTTCTCTACCATCCTCTCCAGTTCATCCCTGATCTGAACAGCCCAACCTTCTCTACCATCCTCTCCAGTTCATCCCTGACCACAATAGCCCAACCTTCTCTACCATCCTCTCCAGTTCATCCCTGATCTGAACAGCCCAACCTTCTCTACCATCCTCTCCAGTTCATCCCTGACCACAATAGCCCAACCTTCTCTACCATCCTCTCCAGTTCATCCCTGACCATAATAGCCTAACCTTCTCTACCATCCTCTCCAGTTCATCCCTGATCTGAACAGCCCAACCTTCTGTACCATCCCCTCCAGTTCATCCCTGACCACAATAGCCCAACCTTCTCTACCATCCTCTCCAGTTCATCCCTGATCTGAACAGCCCAACCTTCTCTACCATCCTCTCCAGTTCATCCCTGACCATAATAGCCTAACCTTCGCTACCATCCTCTCCAGTTCATCCCTGACCATAATAGCCTAACCTTCTCTACCATCCTCTCCAGTTCATCCCTGACCACAATAGCCCAACCTTCTCTACCATCCTCTCCAGTTCATCCCTGACCATAATAGCCTAACCTTCTCTACCATCCTCTCCAGTTCATCCCTGATCTGAACAGCCCAACCTTCTCTACCATCCCCTCCAGTTCATCCCTGACCATCCTTCTCTACCATCCTCTCCAGTTCATCCCTGATCTGAACAGCCCAACCTTCTCTACCATCCCCTCCAGTTCATCCCTGACCACAATAGCCCAACCTTCTCTACCATCCTCTCCAGTTCATCCCTGACCACAATAGCCCAACCTTCTCTACCATCCTCTCCAGTTCATCCCTGACCATAATAGCCTAACCTTCTCTACCATCCTCTCCAGTTCATCCCTGATCTGAACAGCCCAACCTTCTCTACCATCCCCTCCAGTTCATCCCTGACCACAATAGCCCAACCTTCTCTACCATCCTCTCCAGTTCATCCCTGACCACAATAGCCCAACCTTCTCTACCATCCCCTCCAGTTCATCCCTGATCTGAACAGCCCAACCTTCTCTACCATCCTCTCCAGTTCATCCCTGACCACAATAGCCCAACCTTCTCTACCATCCCCTCCAGTTCATCCCTGATCTGAACAGCACAACCTTCTCTACCATCCCCTCCAGTTCATCCCTGACCACAATAGCCCAACCTTCTCTACCATCCCCTCCAGTTCATCCCTGACCACAATAGCCCAACCTTCTCTACCATCCCCTCCAGTTCATCCCTGACCACAATAGCCCAACCTTCTCTACCATCCTCTCCAGTTCATCCCTGACCATAATAGCCTAACCTTCTCTACCATCCCCTCCAGTTCATCCCTGATCTGAACAGCACAACCTTCTCTACCATCCCCTCCAGTTCATCCCTGACCACAATAGCCCAACCTTCTCTACCATCCTCTCCAGTTCATCCCTGACCATAATAGCCTAACCTTCTCTACCATCCCCTCCAGTTCATCCCTGATCTGAACAGCACAACCTTCTCTACCATCCTCTCCAGTTCATCCCTGATCTGAACAGCCCAACCTTCTCTACCATCCTCTCCAGTTCATCCCTGACCACAATAGCCCAACCTTCTCTACCATCCCCTCCAGTTCATCCCTGATCTGAACAGCCCAACCTTCTCTACCATCCTCTCCAGTTCATCCCTGACCATAATAGCCTAACCTTCTCTACCATCCTCTCCAGTTCATCCCTGATCTGAACAGCCTAACCTTCTCTACCATCCTCTCCAGTTCATCCCTGATCTGAACAGCACAACCTTCTCTACCATCCTCTCCAGTTCATCCCTGATCTGAACAGCCCAACCTTCTCTACCATCCTCTCCAGTTCATCCCTGACCACAATAGCCCAACCTTCTCTACCATCCCCTCCAGTTCATTCCTGATCTGAACAGCCCAACCTTCTCTACCATCCCCTCCAGTTCATCCCTGACCACAATAGCCCAACCTTCTCTACCATCCCCTCCAGTTCATCCCTGATCTGAACAGCCCAACCTTCTCTACCATCCCCTCCAGTTCATCCCTGACCACAATAGCCCAACCTTCTCTACCATCCCCTCCAGTTCATCCCTGATCTGAACAGCCCAACCTTCTCTACCATCCCCTCCAGTTCATCCCTGACCACAATAGCCCAACCTTCTCTACCATCCCCTCCAGTTCATCCCTGATCTGAACAGCCCAACCTTCTCTACCATCCTCTCCAGTTCATCCCTGATCTGAACAGCCCAACCTTCTGTACCATCCCCTCCAGTTCATCCCTGACCACAATAGCCCAACCTTCTCTACCATCCTCTCCAGTTCATCCCTGATCTGAACAGCCCAACCTTCTCTACCATCCTCTCCAGTTCATCCCTGACCACAATAGCCCAACCTTCTCTACCATCCTCTCCAGTTCATCCCTGACCATAATAGCCTAACCTTCTCTACCATCCTCTCCAGTTCATCCCTGATCTGAACAGCCCAACCTTCTGTACCATCCCCTCCAGTTCATCCCTGACCATCCTTCTCTACCATCCTCTCCAGTTCATCCCTGATCTGAACAGCCCAACCTTCTCTACCATCCCCTCCAGTTCATCCCTGACCACAATAGCCCAACCTTCTCTACCATCCTCTCCAGTTCATCCCTGACCACAATAGCCCAACCTTCTCTACCATCCCCTCCAGTTCATCCCTGATCTGAACAGCCCAACCTTCTCTACCATCCTCTCCAGTTCATCCCTGACCATCCTTCTCTACCATCCTCTCCAGTTCATCCCTGATCTGAACAGCCCAACCTTCTCTACCATCCTCTCCAGTTCATCCCTGACCATCCTTCTCTACCATCCTCTCCAGTTCATCCCTGATCTGAACAGCCCAACCTTCTCTACCATCCCCTCCAGTTCATCCCTGACCACAATAGCCCAACCTTCTCTACCATCCCCTCCAGTTCATCCCTGATCTGAACAGCACAACCTTCTCTACCATCCCCTCCAGTTCATCCCTGACCACAATAGCCCAACCTTCTCTACCATCCCCTCCAGTTCATCCCTGACCACAATAGCCCAACCTTCTCTACCATCCTCTCCAGTTCATCCCTGACCATAATAGCCTAACCTTCTCTACCATCCCCTCCAGTTCATCCCTGATCTGAACAGCACAACCTTCTCTACCATCCCCTCCAGTTCATCCCTGACCACAATAGCCCAACCTTCTCTACCATCCTCTCCAGTTCATCCCTGACCATAATAGCCTAACCTTCTCTACCATCCTCTCCAGTTCATCCCTGATCTGAACAGCACAACCTTCTCTACCATCCTCTCCAGTTCATCCCTGATCTGAACAGCCCAACCTTCTCTACCATCCTCTCCAGTTCATCCCTGACCACAATAGCCCAACCTTCTCTACCATCCCCTCCAGTTCATCCCTGATCTGAACAGCCCAACCTTCTCTACCATCCTCTCCAGTTCATCCCTGACCATAATAGCCTAACCTTCTCTACCATCCTCTCCAGTTCATCCCTGATCTGAACAGCCTAACCTTCTCTACCATCCTCTCCAGTTCATCCCTGATCTGAACAGCACAACCTTCTCTACCATCCTCTCCAGTTCATCCCTGATCTGAACAGCCCAACCTTCTCTACCATCCTCTCCAGTTCATCCCTGACCACAATAGCCCAACCTTCTCTACCATCCCCTCCAGTTCATTCCTGATCTGAACAGCCCAACCTTCTCTACCATCCCCTCCAGTTCATCCCTGACCACAATAGCCCAACCTTCTCTACCATCCCCTCCAGTTCATCCCTGATCTGAACAGCCCAACCTTCTCTACCATCCCCTCCAGTTCATCCCTGACCACAATAGCCCAACCTTCTCTACCATCCCCTCCAGTTCATCCCTGATCTGAACAGCCCAACCTTCTCTACCATCCCCTCCAGTTCATCCCTGACCACAATAGCCCAACCTTCTCTACCATCCCCTCCAGTTCATCCCTGATCTGAACAGCCCAACCTTCTCTACCATCCTCTCCAGTTCATCCCTGATCTGAACAGCACAACCTTCTCTACCATCCCCTCCAGTTCATCCCTGATCTGAACAGCACAACCTTCTCTACCATTGTCTCTGGTTCTCTTTCTAGGCACCATCACTCCCTGAGCTCCTGGTCACTAACCCTCATGCCACTGAAAGATCACGGGAAACAGGAACATTTGATGGCTTTGGGCCTGTATCCCATATTCCATAATTTAAAGTTTGTCCTCCTTATGGTAACTTCTAATATCACTATTGTCCCTTAATATCTTCTCCACCCTCCTCTCATTCAATCATTCCACCCCTTTTCCAGTCACAGACCTTCCTGCTTCCATCTGCAACTTCAATTTCCTCTCTATCTCTAACTTCTCCATGTTCTGATGAGAATTCATCTACTTGAAATGGTCACTCTATTTTGCTCTCCACAGATGCTGACTGACCTGTTGACTTTTTCAGTTTTCACTTCAGATATCCAACACTGCTGTTCAGATTCAGATTTATTAATCGCACATATTTGGGAATATACAGTGAAATGCAGCGTTTGTTTTAACAACCAGCACAACCTAAGGATGTGCTGGGGCAACTTGCATATGTTACCACACATTCTGGCATCAGTTTAGCATACCCACAATGCTTGGTGGGACACAACAAGCAACAAAACAACAACAGCAAAACAAGTCCCTTTCCTCCCTCCCACCCATGCACACACATGAACTGTCCTCCAACTCCAGGACAGTTCCTCAGGCTTTGGTCATCGGGTTTCTAGATTTCCAATTGTCCACCAGCTTGATCTTTAGTATTGACCTCCAGACCAGTTGATGATGAGACCTCTGGGCATGCCGTCTGACCGACCCTCTTGCCTTCTGTTTGCATGGAACCATCCAAACTTGGGCAGCCTGGCATATCCACGGATACAGTATTTAGAAATTCAGTTATGACCGTGAGGTGGTGGGGGTGGGGGGGGAGGGTGGTAGGAGGAGGATTTGTCCCATCGTGCTGTGGAGATGTGGTCTGAACCACCAGTTGTTGTACTTGTGCCCACTTCTCCATTCTCAAACATCTCTGTATGTTGGCCTCTGGGTGGAGGCCTGAACAGTGATGTCTTCAGGAGGGAGGGCAAGGGAAGAGTAAGGGGTCAAAGGCAGGAAGCTCAGGGACCTGGTTTCTCCCCTGCTCAAGAGTCACCTGATGTAAATGGCAGGTGGTCAGGGTGGGAATGTGGGTGCTTCCTCTTCCTCTCCACCCTGGTGGTGCTGCAGAAGCTGTCTCATAATAGGTAAAATGGCTTATTGTTGTTACATATACTGACGTTCAGTGTCCTTGTCCTGGATACTGTCCATAAGGATGTGATCGTTGCATGGTGCATTGAGGTTTAACAAGGTAAAACAATAACAGAATGCGGAATAGAGTGTGACAGTTACAGAGACAGTGCAGTGCAGGCAGACAATAGCGTGCAAGGTCATAATGAGACAGATTGCGTTGGGTCTGAGGCAGTGAGCAGTACAGACAGAGTCCATGGAGGGGAGGCTGGTTTCTGTGATGCGCTGAGTTGTCTTTGCAAGATTATGACAAAGGCTGGGTCTCCTTCCCTGTACTGGAGGCTGAGGTGAGGTGGGGGGGGGTTCACAGGACTGTGTACGGTTTTGACAGGGTGGATGTTGTGGATGTGATTTCGCTGTGGGAGGGACAAAACAAGAGGACTAAGTCCATTGGAAACTAGCCTCTCCTCTGCCTCTGTCTACTCTTACCCGTTTGTACCATCAGGCTCAAGGACAGCTTCTATGCCGCTGTTATGCAATTATTGAACGGTTTTTTAGTACGATAAGGTCGATTCTTGACCTCACAGTCTGTCTCGTTATGTTCTTATTATGCACTGCACTTCCTCTGTAACACTTTATTCTGCATTCTGTTTTTGTTTTGCTATCTAATGTATGGAATGATGTGTGTGGATAGCATCTTCTTGCTGTATCTCAGAACATGTGACCATAATGACAACCAGGAGTACACCCGATTGGCATGCAGCAATGTCGCTTTTGGCGGGACTGTGTCCAAAGGTTCAGGAGTCAGCTGGATGAAAGGTGACAGGGATGGGAAGAATTGGAGGTTAGTAAGGAGCTAAAACCCCAGAACAGTACAGATGGGCCTTTTTCGGAACAGTGCATCATTCCTGTTCGTATCCTTGCAGGTGAAGTGGGCTCTCAAAGGTGGGGAGGGGAGTCTTCAACTTAGACAAGCTATGTCCTTATGGGCAAAAAGGACCTTCACCCTTCCTTCTAGTTGCTTGATCACACACTGTTGCAGCTGGAAGTGGTTCATTCAGAACGAAACTATAACCATGCAGAACCAAGAGGCAGAAAGCTAATTACGGTTCTGACCACCACAGAGTGAGAGCAGAGTCCAGACATGTAGCAGACGGGCTCCTGGCTGCGGCAGGAAACTGACGGAGGGGAGGTGGTCTCCAGGAGCACGGGGAGGGGGCATCCAGTGGAGTGTTGTTGGTGTTCAGGGGACAGTCTGCGTCCCAGTCTCACTTTCCAGAAACCGAAAGAGGATCCGGAGACCAATTGGTTCCTCATGATGTGGATGAAATGAGCTTGAGAGTGGCAGCACTGTGACATTAACCAAGTGGGAGTAACACAGGAACTTCCCACAACCTCGTACTGAGCTCTGTAATAACACATAAGACAGGCCATTTGTCCCACAATGTTATACTGGTCTTGATGCTAATTTATACTAAATGTCCCCTCATTCCCTTCATTTTAAGGACTAAGATCAAATTTATTTGCCATATGCATTTACATGTATTAAGAATTTGATGTGGTGTGCTTGTGTGATATGCAATAAAACATAACATTCAACAATTATGAAGAATGATATAAAAATAATTAACTGTTAATCTTCTGTATGCCCTTCATGGGAGGCTCATCCACAAGATGAAGATGCATGGGGTCTGCGGTGAATTGGCCATTTGGGTTCAGAACTGGCTTGCCCTCAGATGTCAGGGTAGTAGTTAAAAGGACCTATTCTAGCTGGAGGACAATGATCAGTAGAGTTCCACAGGGATCTGTATTGGGACCTCTGCTGTTTGAGGTATATAAATGACCCATTATATGAAGGATGTTTGAGGTTTATCAGGATGTTGCCTGGAATAGAGGCTATGTGCTATAACACGAGGCTGGACAAACTTGGGTTGTTTTCTTTGGAGTGGCGAAGGCTGAGGGGAGATCTGATAGAGGTTTATAAGATTATGAGAGGCAGAGATAGAGTAGGCAGACAGTACCTTTTTTTGAAGAGTTGAAATATCTGATACCAACCAAGTTGGTGACGGCGACCAATGGCAATGTTTTGTAGACAGCTCATAAAACTGGTAGATGCTCCATATACATACTTTTCTGAACCATGATCTCTGCAGTCTGTAGCCTGTAATTTCCCTTTTAATGATGTTCTTTTGAACTGACTAAATGTTCTGGCACTTTTGCAATCACCTGGGGGATTTGGCAAACTAGACTGACACAAGAATGTGAGGAAAATGGAAGGATACGGACAATGTGTAGACAGAAGGGAATAGTTTGGTTAACCAGTTGATTACTAATTTATTTGGTTCAGCATAACATTGTAGTGTTCTGTGTTCTATAACATTAGAAGTATGGATATGGAATGAAATGTGCATAAATACCTATCTAACAGCATGCATTTACAATGTAAACAGCAGTATAAAAAATGTGTTTACAGTGCAGTTCAGTGACGGGGATAATAGATAGAGGGGGGTGGAGAGAGGCTAACTATAATTGTTGATCAGATTAACTGCTTGGGAGAAGAACCTTTTTAGGATGGTGTGAAGGTTTTGTTTTAGTAGCTCTATAGCACTTTCTAGAAGGGAGATTTTATTTAGAAACACATTCATGTGTCTGCCTAAAAGCCTCTAAAACTCCCTGAAATTGCCTGTTTCCACTACTGACCCTGGTAACCCATTCCATTAAAAAAAAATCTTGCCCCTCAAACCACCATTAAACTTGTACCCCTCCAACCTTAAAAGCACATTCTCTGGTGATTGACATTTTGCCCTGGGAAAACATTCTGACACTTATCCTCTTGTAATGTTAAAAACCTCTGTCAGATCTCCCCAGCTCCGACATTTTAGGGAGAACAATTCACGTTTGTCCAATCTTTTGCAGTTTATAATTCCGTAATCCTGGCAGCTTCCTAGCTCTATTTTAGAGCTACAGCACTGTAACGAGCCCTTCTGGCCCTGTTACACCCCGTGACCAATTAACCTACACACCTGTACACCTTGGGACAGTGGAGGAAACACGAGCACCCAGAGGAAACCCACAGAGTCAAGGGGAGAATATACAACTTCCTCCCAGACTAGCAGCAGGACTGAACCGGTGTTGTAATAGTGTAGGGTAATGTAATTGGGAGAAATGTACATATTTTATTCCTGATGCCATGACTGCCCAGTCAGCCTCTGAACAGCTTCCCCCACCCTCAGTAAATTCAGTTCCTTTTCACCTATTCCTACCTCCCAACATGGTGTACAGCATCTTATGGTTCCTGTTGACCTATATTCAGCCTTGTTTGTTTTCATCCACCATGATGCACTCTAACATCCCCTTAGGCCCCCTTATAAATCTGTGTTTTGGAAAGGGGTGAAAAGACTTTTATCATTGATAAGAGGGATATACCTGAATGTATTACAGTAGATTGTCTTAAACTGGCCCACCAAGATTTGGTGTATTCTGCCATGCCCCTGGTGTCACGACGTGGCTGTAAGTGTGTCAACCTTGGACGAGCCACCCACAGAACACAGGACCCAAGCTGGGTGGCTTGTCTGAACTTCAGAAAGGCCCACAATGCCAGTTTCAGTGAGTTCTGGCGGGGGGGGGGGGGGGTACTGTGTAGGGTAACATAATTGGAAGAAGTGTACGTAATTCACAACAACCGACATGAGTTGTGGTTTCACTTTAAGAGGCTGGTCTGACCTGTTGAAGTTTTTTATGCAAAGAGTTTTAGCATGCTTTTGTATGTAGGCTTTGCAGTTCAATAAAAGGTGTTGAGGTTTCATTAAACACAAAATTCCTCAGTTCATTTTATTTACGAAAACCTACAATAGTGTTACACTAACTGCTCTGCCTCTGTACTGCCTCTCTTATACGTTTTCTGTAGTCTTCACAGCTTTCCTATAATGGACGGACCGTACAATATGCTAAGTATGGTCTGACTAAAGTTTCAGATGGTGCTAGTGAATCTCAGCAACTTCTGGCTGGTGGCTGATGAAACAAGGAAAACAGCTAAACACTTTGTTAACAATCACTCATTTTCCGGTAAATGATCATCACAAGCAATAGCCTATAACTTCCCTTTGGACCTGAAGGCAATTCAATGTGGCAGGACTGAGGCGAGGCAGCAGGCCTGTTGCTGAGAGCGAGGTTCGATCGGTTTTAAGTGCCAGGCTGAATCGGAAAGGTCGGGTACAGGTTGAAGTGGAAAGGTTGGGTACAGCCTGATTCACAAAGATCAGGTACAGGCTGAGTTTGAGCCAGCGGGGTCCAGGCCCTAGAGCTTATTGCAGTGGATGATGATTTAGATGCCACGTCAGATTGAAAAGGTCAGGGTATTGAGGCCTGAGGTGAGGGATGGGCTGGTTTAACTCGCTGCTCTTTGACATTTACTTGGCCCTGCACTGAACTAGGTGTCTCGGACTCTTTGTGGACTTCAGTTCAGAATGCTGTTTGCCTACGGTTATTGTTTGTAATATTGGTTTTTTTTTGCTCTCTGCACATTGGGATGTTTGATGGTAATGTTTTGGGGGTTATTTTGGGTTTCTTTGTTTTGTGGCTGCCTGTTAGGAGATGAATCTCAAGGTTGTAAATTTTAATAATAGATGTACTTTGAACAGATAAAACTCCATACTGACATACTCAGCACCCCTTCCAGTGAAGCCACACATACCATACACTTGCGTAGTCACTTCCAGAGAACCTGACCCCTAGATCCCTCTATAAGCTGTGTTGAGCAACAGCTACCTTTACATAGCCTCTAATTGTACACCAGGCCTCCCCTACACTATAACTCCATCCACCAAAACAGACCCCAGTGCCTGCCCAATGGAGAGCTGGTCACAGAATTCGTTGTTCCATCTACATGGATCCCAATATCCCTTGTTCTGTTTTGCCCCTCCTCCCCCCCCCCCCCCCCACCCCGTGAGACTGCATTACAGGACAGATGTGATCCTGATATTGTGACTTCGATTCTTCATTAAAGATCCAGTAGCACAGCCAATCACCCCCGTGTGTGTATGTGTGTGTGTGAGGGGTGATGAGGGAATTGCCGTAAGGAGGTGTTGCCGATGGGCTGTCATAGAGGATGGGGTGATGAGGGAGTGTCACTGTGTGAGTGGGCAGTACGAAAGGAATGCTCTGTCTACTTCATCAGAAACAGATCTTTATAGTTATTTTATTGGCTTTAAATCACCATGGAACTCTCTGGGGACATACAAGTTGCTCTAGAAATGTGCACATTGACACCTGGTGTGGACTCAGATGAGAAGGGAACTCAGTGCGGAGCATACCTCTGAATTCCCAGTCAGTAAGACGTTTGTTGTTTTGGATCAGGTACTGTAGGAATCCATCAAATGCTGACGCGTCACCTTTGGACACCACTTCGAACAGCCAATGTCGGTCGTACAGACCGGGCACTGAATTCCACTCTTTGCCCTTGTCCAAATCCAGGGACTGGCTCCTGATAACAACAAGCAATGTTTTATAAAACTGGCTTCTGGTCCAGCAACCCCTCAGTGCTTTTAAATATTACCTTTGCTTTCAAATCCCTGCGTGATAAATCAGTAAAAATGTAGTGATTCACTTTGAAAGCTCAAACTTGAAGGCAGAGTTCCCTGATGAATTCCCTCATCCAACACCCCTGGCAATGATGTACCTAGCAGCACCCTCTCCAAAGCTTCCACGTCCTTCCTATAATGAGGCGACCAGAACTAAACACAATATTCCAAGTGTGGTCTAACCCAGAGTTTTATGGAGCTGCAACATTACTTTGCGGCTCTTGAACCCAATCCTCGAGCTAATGAAGGCCAACACACCATATGCCTTCTTAACCGCCCTGTCAACTTCAGCATCTTCTCTGTGGGGTCTGAGGATATGGACCTGAAGTTCCTTCTGATACACAAACAGGGGCGGCACATTAGTGTAATGGTTAACTCAACGTTCTACGGTACCTGTGACCTGGGTTCAATTCCTGCTGCTGTCTGTAAGGAGTTTGCACATATCCCTGTGACTGCGTGGGTTTCCTCTAGGTGCTCCAGATTCCTCCCACAGTCCAAAGATATATCAGTTTGTAGATTGATTGGTCATTGTAAATTGTCCTGTGATTAGGCTAGGGTTAAATCGGGGTTAAACCGTGCTGGATAGCACGGCTCAAAGAGTTTATTCTGTAATGCATGTCAATAAATAAATAAAAGGTGTTGGCTGCACACGCACTCAAAATAATGAATAAACTCAGCATCTTTGCAGAGGAATAACCTATCTTTTGGGCTAAGGACCTGCATCAAGACTGGAAAGGAAAGGGGAAGAAGCCAGAATAAGAAGGTGGTGGGGTAGGGGGAGGAGTAAAAGCTGGAAGGTGATAGGTGAGACCAGGTGAGCGGGAAGGTCGGTGGGTGAGTGGGGGAGGGGGAAGAAGAAAGAAGATGGGAGGTGATGGGTGGAAGAGGGAAAGAAGGAATTGGATATTTTTACTTCGAATACTTTGTACTAAAATAGACTTTGTTTTCTGTTCTAATTCTATTTTTTCCTGTGTTTAATTTGTCTTTCTTATGAATGTTGTCTCTACTGAGCATCTTCGATCAATAACCATAAATTAGTTATATAAAACCCTTCATAGACACAAGAGATTCTGCTGTAACTCCAGAGCAACATAAGCGAAATGCTGGAGGAACTCTGCAGGTTGGGCAACATCTAAGGAGGTAAGTACACAGTCAACATTTGGGCTTTTCACTACTGTATCTCAGTTTGTGTGACAATTATAAGCCATTAAACTAACTGGTGATCTCATTCTCCTCTGTTGTTGGTAAAACCCTGCCCATTTTTAACTTAAACCAGGATGAGGGAATGTATCACTTCCCTCCTAGCTGCTCTGTATTGGCTTCCTGTATTTCTTAGAATTGATTTTAAAGTTCTCTTTCTGTTTTTAAAACTCTTAATGATCTGGGACCAGAATAAGTCACTGAATCACTTTTGTTTTTTAATCCTGCTCAACCCTCGGGTCTTCTTGCACTGGTCACTTCACTGGTCCACTGGACCCTCTGCAATTTGCCTATCGCCACTATAGATCTAAGGCAGGTGCATTCTCAATGGTTCTTCACACAGCCTTAGATCAGCTGGTCAATACAAATGCCCATGTCAGGAAGCCGTTCGTTAACTATTGCTTAGCGTTTAACAGCATCATTCCCACAGTCTTGATCAATAAGCTACAGATCCTGGGCCTCAGTACCTCCCTCTGCAACTGGATCCTCGACTTCCTAATCAGAAGACCACAGTCTGTGTGGATTGGAATGACATCTCCATTGCATGGACAACACTGGTGCACCTAAGGGATGTGTGCTTAGCCCACTGCTCTACTCTCTCTATACCTATGACAGTGTGGCTAGGTATAACTCAAATACCTAAATTTGCTGACAATACAATCATTGTTGGTAGAATCTCAGATGGAGATGAGAGGGCATACAGGAGCGAGATATGCCAGCTATTTGAGTGGTGTCACAGCAACAACCTTGCACTCAATGTCAGTAAGTCGAAAGAGCTGATTAAGGAAGGACAGGACAAGGGAACATGAACCAATCCTGATAGAAGGATCAGAAGTGGAGAGAGTGAGCAGTTTCAAGTTCCTGGGTGTCAAGATCTCTGAGGATCTAACCTGGTCCCAGCATATCAATACAGCTATAAAGAAGGCAAGGCCACGGTTATGTTTCATTAGGAGTTTGAAGAGATTTGGTTTGTTAACTGAAACACTGGAAAACTTCCATAGGTGTACCTTGGGAAGTCTTCTGACAGGTTGCATCATTACTTGAAATTATATTGTCTGTGTGAAAAGGGCTCTATAAATAAATTGAGTCCTGATGAAGGGTCTCGGCCCGAAACGTCGACTGTACTACCTCCTATAGATGCTCCCTGGCCTGCTGCATTCCACCAGCATTTTGTGTGTGTTGCTATAAATAAATTAGTATTTTTATTTTCTCTCAGCTCAAGCTAGTAAGTCCTGAGGGATTGGGCATGGCCAAGCACACTCATTTCTCAATTGCTGGGAACTTTTGGACTATTCTAGTGGCTTTCTGGAGATTTGCATTGATATTATTGTGTAGCCTTAATTGTTTAATGCTGTTGCGTAGTGACTGTGGGATGATACCAGTTGTAGATATTATTATTGGGACAATGTATACCCAAAGTATACGTTGTCCAAAGTCTTTCAATTTCCTCTTTTAATTCAGCCTATTTCTGGTGTTTTGCACTTACTGATTCCTGCATGTTATGTGCTTTGGGAATGGCTATATCTGTTAAGAAAGTTGTCCTTGCTTGTTTATCCTGTATTACTATGGATTGTTCTATCTGTAATAAGGGATTGGTGGTAATATAATTTGTGGGATTCTGACTCTAAACCTCGATGAGGCTTGTATTTACAGTGAGGGATAGTGTCCTTTATTATTATATTACTACTTACTTTTCCATCTTCTGGTGTGATCGGACAGTTGTTTTCTGTGACATTTGAACACCTTTTGGGTAAAAGGAGTCCATGGGCACCTTGGTTTTCGAGCCATCATTCTCACGGAAGTGATACTGATGAGCTGCCCTCTTCTGACGTTTAGTGATGCCCTTGGCCACTGCGGACTGCCCCAGGGAGGAGCAGGAATCGCCCAGCTCTTCATCGTCAATGAAAACCTCGTCTGTGTCAGCGCTGAGTGTGATTTCAGCAGTGGTGTCATTCTCACTGGCTAGGCGCTTCATCCCAGTGCCACGGGTTCACTGATGTATGTAATGGTAGCAGGAATAGAGAGGGGGCGTTTCTATCAGATGATTTGTAAAAGAAAAACAAGAAGCAAAACAGTAAACTCAATTAAAACACGTACTGGAAAATCAAACTCAATAACACTGCACAGTATCGTATAGCCATGACAGTGCCAGTGACCCAGGTTCAATTCCCACCACTGTTCACAAGGTGTTTGTATGCTCTCCCGTGACCTTCTGCATTTCCCTGAGGTGCTGTGGTTTCTTCCTGCATTCCAAAGCTGTATGGGTCAGTAGGTTAACTGGTCACAAGGATGTAACTGGGCTGTGAAGGCTCGTTGGGCTGGAAGAGTCTGTTACCGTGCTGAATGTCTAATTAAACACCCAGTTGGTTCATGTATAGAAGTTTTTATATGACTTGTCATTGCATCTAGTATCCAGCACTGATCTACACAACACCTGTCCATCTCCGAAGTGTATTTTGCTGGAAATCAACTGAAGTTGCCGATGAAACTCTAGAACACTGAGGGACATGGGACATCCCAAAGGGTGACAAACCAAAATGCCTGTGGTATTGATGGACAGTGGAATGGGTTCATTAAAGGCTTGGTCCAGGGGAGGGTTTGTGGAGGCTTCACTTATTTATTTAGAGATACAGCAAAGAACAGATCCTTCTAACCAACGAGCCTACCAGCCAGCAACCCTGCGATTAACCCTAGTCTAATCACAGAACAATTTACAATGACCAGATAACCTACTCACTGGTACATCTTTGGAATGTGGAGCAAACTGGAGCACCCAGAGAAATCCCACGCAGTCACGGGAACAATGTAAAAAAAACTCCTTACGGGCGGCAGTGGAATTGAAATGGGAACTCTGATCCTCCGAGCTGCAGTAGTGTGGGGTTAACCGCTAGGTTACCATGGCAGCTTACAAAAGGAGGTGTCTGTGGCGAGAGGAGTCATGGCTGAGGCTGGACCCATGATTCTGAGGTAAGTAAAGTATTGTTTGCGAGTTGCCTTGAGTCAGCTGACTGGCAATGCAGAGCAGGACAAAACAGGAAAAGCTTTGTGTGACTGAGAGAATCTCAAAGGGAAGAGACACCTTCCCTGTGAAGCTTGGAAAATTTTACCCAAAATAAAATGAACAGACAAACATTCTTATGGCTTCACAAATGTGGGTGGTGGGGGTCCTTGATGATAGATGCTGCTGTCCTGCAACAGTGCTCTGTGTTGATGTTCTCAATGGAGGGAGGGCTTTATCCATGATGGACTGGGCTGTATCCACTGCTTTTTGTAGGATTTTCCATTCAAGGGCACTGGTGTTTCCAAACAACTGTGATACAACCAGTCAATATACTCTCCATTGCACATCTAGAGAAGTTTGTCAAAGTTTTGGGTGTTATGCCAAATCTTCACAAATTTCTAAGAAAGTAGAGGTGCTGCCGTGCTTTCTTCCTAATTGTACTTATGTGCTGAACCCAGGACAGATCCTTGAAAATAATAACACTGAGAAATTTAAAGATGCTGACCCTCTCCACCTCTGATCCCCCGATGAGGACTGGCTCATAGACCTCCAGTTTCTCCTCCTGAAGTCAATAATCATTTCCCTGGTCTTGCAGATATTGAGTAAGAGGTTGTTGTTATGACACCACTCAGCCAGATTTTCAATCTCCCTCCTATATGCTGATTCGTCACTACCTTTGATATGGCCTGCAATACTGGCGTCATCAGCAAACTTGGAGCTGTGCTTATCCTCACAGTCAAAGTGTAAAGCAAGTAGAGCAGGGGGCTAAGCACACAGCCTTGTGGTGCATCTTTGCTGATGGAGATTGTGGAGGAGATGTTGCCAATCCAGAATGACTGGACCTATCATGGGTGAGATGGGCTGAAGGGCCTCTTCATGCTGTATTACTCTAATGCTCTATAAAGTCAGTTTATTTCCCATGAGTTCTTGTTTATAACCCACTATTCACAAATAAGCCATGTCGAACTCTCTCATTGTCAGTTTTGATACAATAATCTGCCATGATTCCTCTTTCATTTGGAGATACAACATGGTCACAGAGCCTTTCACTCCAATGAGCCTCACTGCGCAATTATGTAGTTGCTCACCAAAATATCTTAGAAAGCATCTTTTTTTAAAAAATTATTTTTTTATTTTTTTAATTGATTTTTAAATGCATTTTCTACAACACTACAAATAAAAAACCCCCAAAACAAAGTAGAAAATTAGTACAGTGCAAGATAAACATACAATAGTAATGTAATACAAAATAAGATAATTGAGAAAGCACCCAAATTGAAGTCATGTATAGTATCCTCCCCAAGCCCCGCAACAAAAAAACGCCAGACCAACCAAGACAAAATGTAGAAAATATAAATCAGAACATTCAAACCCCCAAAACTGTAAATACACTTGAAAACAGAAGATAATAATGCCTACTACCAAAAAAAAGAGCTGAAAGCAAGAGACTGAAAAAAAAAATTAAGAGGAAAATTATGAAAATACTCAATCTGGTAAATTTCTAGTTAATCAGTTGAGGCGTTCTAAAGCTAAACAACATATCACAAAGATCCGGAAGGAGAACGGGGATATTACATCGGATCACTTAGAAATCAATGACGTATTTAAAAATTTTTACTCTCGGTTTTATTCCTCTGAATCTCTGAATGAGAATATTTCTGTTGACCTTTTCTTAAATAATCTGAATATTCCTTTGCTTTCATCTGATTTTAAAGCAAAACTTAATGAGCCTATATCATCAGAAGAAATATCTTTTGCAATTTCTGCACTGTCTTCAGGCAAATCTCCTGGACCTGATGGGTTCCCCGTAGAATTTTATAAGTCATTCTCTTCACTCCTTTCTCCTCAGTTACTCTCAGTACTATCTGACTCATTTAACTAAGGTAAATTGCCACCCTCATTTAATGAGGCATCTATTATTCTTTTATTAAAAAAGGGTAAAGACCCAACAGAGTGTTCCTCATACAGGCCGATCTCTTTGCTTAATGTTGATGTTAAAATCTTGGCCAACGTCTTGGCTCATAGATATACCCTCTATTTCTGATGATCAAACTGGTTTTATTAAAAACTGTCTTCCTTTTTTTAAACATACGGCGTTTATTTAATATTTTATATTCACCTTCAACTGGGATTCCTGAATGCGTTATCTCTCTTGATGCGGAGAAAGCATTTGATCGTATAGAGTGGAACTACCTCTTTGCGGTTTTAGAAAAATTTGACTTTGGTCAAAGTTTTATCTCTTGGATCAAATTGCTGTATCTATGTCCTACCGCCTCTGTTTTGACTAATTCTCAGCAATCCCAGTTATTTAACCTCAAACCTGTCAAGGATGCCCTTTAAGTCCCTTTCTTTTTGATTTGGCTGTAGAACCTCTGGCGATAGCATTCTGAAGCTGTCCTGAATTGACTGGGATTTGGGGGGGGGGGGGAGTGTTGATGATCTATTACTTTTTCTTTCAAATCGGTCCACAACCTTACCTCCAATGTTTTCACTTCTTGATCAATTTAGCCAGTTTTCTGGCTGTAAACTTAATTTACATAAGAGTGAACTTTTCCCAATTAATAAAGAAGCACAAGTATTAGCATTTCGTGATCTCCCCTTTAAAGTAGTTAATAATCAAATTACTTACCTTGGTATTACAGTTACAAGGAAGTTTAAAGATCTTTTTCGTGAAAATTTTGCCGATCTTTTATACACTACAAAACAGAGTCTGTCACAATGGTCACCTCTATCTATGTACTTGGTAGGTCGTATTAATGTTTTTAAAATGTACATTCTCTCTAAATTTTTATATTTATTTCAATCTATCCCAATTTTTATTTCTAAAAACCTTTTTTGATTCCTTAGACTCTTATTATTTTGTCCTATCTGTGGAAGAATAAGCGTTCTAGAATTAATAAAGTTTATCTTCAAAAATCTAAAAAAGAGGGTGGCATGGCCTTACCTAATTTTCGTTTATACTACTGGGCAGCTAACATTCGTTGCACTATCTTTTGGTCTTTTTTTTCATAGCCAATCTGAGTGCCCTAATTGGGTAGCAATGGAGATGAATTCCACTAAAGATTTATCTATTTCTGCACTTCTTGGTTCTGTACTCCCTAGTAGTTTGTCTAGACTAGTTGTTAATCCTCTTGTTAGACATACTTTGCGAATATGGGCCCAGTTTAGGAAATTTTATGGTTTTTCCCTTTCTAGTCCTATCTTACATAATCATCTTTTTTTATCTATGTATAACTCAACATTCTATGATTGGTATAGGAAGGGCATTAGACATTTTGAAGATCTTTTTATCGATAATCGCTTCGCATCCTTTCAACAGCTGTCTGCTAAATTCAATCTGCCTAATGCCCATTTCTTTAGATATCTCCAAATCAGAAAGCACCTTTTAAAAAAGAAATATAATCTGTAAAATCTGGTCTGATCTTGTTAAACAGTGTTTAATTCAATCATTCCTACAGTTCTGATTGGAAAAACTCCAAAAACTGGGCCTCTGTACCTCCCTCTGCAACTGGATCTACTTCCTCACCGGAAGACCAGAGACTGTGCAGATCGGAAATAACATCTCCACCTCCCTGGCACACCTCAAGGATGTGTATTTAGCCTACAGCCATACTCTCTCTACACCCATGACTGTGTGCCTAGACACAGCTCAAAGGCCATAGCACCATAGAATATTACAGCACAGAACATTACAGCACATTTGGCCCTTCTTGGCTGTGCCGAACCACTTTTCTGCCTAGTCCCACTGAACTGCACCCAGCCCATATCCCTCCATACCCCTCTCATCCATGTACCTGTCCAAGTTTTTTCTTAAATGTTAAAAGTGAGCCTGCATTTACCACTTCTTCTGGCAGCTCATTCCACACTTCCACCACTCTGTGTGAAGAAGCCCCTCCTAATGTTCCCCTTAAACTTTTCTCCCCTCACCCTTAACCCATGTCCTCTGGTTTTTCTCCCCTAGCCTCAGTGGAAAAAGCCTGCTTACATTCACTATATCTATACCCATCATAATTTTATATACCTCTGTCATGTCTCCCCTCATTCTTCTATGCTCCAGGGAATAAAGTCCTAACCTACTCAACCTTTCTCTGTAACTCAGTTTCTCAAGTCCTGGCAACATCCTTGTAAACCTTCTCTGCACTCTTTCAACTGTATTAATATCCCTCCTGTAGTTCAGTGACCAAAACTGCACACAATACTCCAAATTCGGCCTCACCAATGCCTTATACAATCTCACCATAACATTCCAACTCTTATACTTAATACTTCGATTTATAAAGGCTGATGTACCAAAAGCTCTCTTTACTACCCTATCTATAAATTTGCTGAAGGTGCAACCACGTTAGCAGAATTTCAGATGAGGACGAGAAGGGATACAGGAGAGAGATAGATCAGCTGGTTGAATGGCGTCACAGCGACAATTTTGCACTCAACATCAATAAGACCAAAGAATTGACTGTTGACTTCAGAAAGGGTAAGAAAAGGGAACACATCAGTCCTCTTAGAGGGATCAGAATTAGAAAGAGTGAGCAGTTTCAAATTCCTGATTGTCAACATCTCTGAGGATCTATGCTGGGACCAAACTATCAATGCAGTTACAATGAAGGCACAACAGTGGCGATATTTCATCAGGAGTTTGAAGAGATTTGGTATGTCACCAAAGACAATAGCAAAATTCTACAGATGCACCGTGGAGTGCATTCTATTTGGCTGCATCGCCATCTGGTATGGAGGGGCACTGTACTGGATCAAAAAAAGCTGTAGGAAGTTGTAAACTCAGTCAGCTCCATTGTGGGCACTAGCCTCATCAGCATCCAGGACATCTCTAAGGAATGATGCCTCAAAAAGGATCCATCGTTAATTACCCCCTTCACCCAGATCATGCCCTTTTCTCATTGTTACCTTCAGAGTGGAGGTACAGGAGCCTGAAGACTTACACTCAACAATTCAGGGAAAGCTTCTTCCCCACAGCCATCAGATTATTCAGTGGAGATTGAACCCATGAACGCTACTTCACAACTTTTTTGTACTACTTAATTAATTTAACTTTTTAATACATGTATTTTAATATATATGTACAACTTTTGCCAGTATCCAGTGTGATTCATTATCGGAGTACATAATGTCCTCATATGCTACCCAGAGATACATCATCCCACAGTGTTGACAATGATGTCATTGCAATTTGATGTAATGTTCATCAACACAGACTACTTTCCCAACAGCTGGAAGATTGGGCTGAGGGACTGCTTTGCTACCTAGAACAATGCACAGAGGCCAGTTCACTCATTGTGTGAGCATTGGCTCTTTGGACAAACTCTCACTTCTCCACTGGCCCTCCACAGCTCTGCAGTGTTGCTTTTCACCCACATCTGGCTTGCTGAGCTGATCACAACATCTCGCTGTATAGAGGAAACTGCTCTCCTGTTCTTGCCTCTATCACGGCAGTCTGTGCTCTCCTCGTTCTGGTCGCTGCTGGAGAAAGCCTGACATTCGGGATGTCCCCGTTGACCCTCACCGATTTTTATCGATGCACCATTGAAAGCATCCTGTCTGGATGCATCACAGCTTGGTACGGCAACTGTTCTGTGTGTGATCACAAGAAACTGCAGAGAGTTGTGGAGGCAGCTCAGCACATCACAGAAACCAGCCTTCCCTCCATGTCTACACTTCCCTCTGCCTCAGTAAAGTAGCCATAAAGCCAAAAGACATAGGAGGAAATTAGGCCATTCGGGCCATCGAGACTGCTCTGCCATTCCATCATGACTGATTTACTTTCCTTCTCAATTCCATGCTCCTGCCTTCTCCCTGTAACCTTTGACATCCTTATTAATCAAGAACCTATCAACCTTCATTTTAAATAAATCCACTGACTTGGCTTGCACAACGATCTGTGGCAATGAATTCCACAGAAGACCTCACCCACCTCAAACATTCTCTCTTCTCCTGTCTCCCACTGAGAGACTAAACCCTGAAAGTATGTACCCCCAGGCTCAAGGGCAGCTTCTACCCCACTGTTACAAGTTCAACTTTATTGTTATCTAGCTGTACATGTATACAACAAATGAAACTATGTTTCTCCAGAACACAGTGCATCCACGAAACATCCATCACACACAGCACATAAATAAGTTGATAAAATATGATTCAAAATTCATGTAATGAATAGGATGGATAAACAGTAAGCAGTCTAGCAAATGGTTCCTGGTATGATTAGATGGACCTTTAAATTGCTTTGTGCTTTCTCTGTAGCTTTTACACTTCATTAGCACGAAATTCTGTAGATGCTGGAAATCCAGAGCAACACACACAAATTGCTGGAGGAACTCAGTAGGTCAGGCAGCATCCATGGAAATGAGCAAAGAGTTTTAATCTGTTGGGGTCGTCTGTTGTATCCAGTGCTTTAGCAGCCTCCTCTACATTGGTGAGACCCAACATGAATTGGGGGCCTACTTTGTAAAGTACCTCCATTCCATCTGCTGAAAGTGGAATTTCCTAATAGCCAATCATTTTAATTCATATTCCCCTTTCCATTCTGACATGTTGGTCTATGGCCTCCTCTTCTGCCGCGATGAGGCCACTTTGGGTGGAGGAGCAACACATTATATTCCATCTGAGTAGCCTCCAACCTGATGGCATGAACATCGACTTCTCCTTCTAGTAAAAAAAATCTCTACTATTCCCCTACCTGGCCTCTTACCTCTTCTCCTCTCCTGCCTATCACCCTCCCTTGGTGCCCCTCCTTTGTCCCTTTCTCCTATAGTCCATTCTCCTCTCCTGTAGATTCCTTCTTCTCCTGCCCTTTACCTTTCCCACCCACCTGGTTCACTTATCACTTACTAGCTATCGTCCTCCTCCTCCTCCAGCCAACTTTATGCTCTGGCATCTTCGCTCTTCCTTTCCAGTTCTGAAGGGCCTCAACCCAAAACGCCGACTGTTCGTTCCTCCGGCATTTTGTGTGTGTTGCTGCGTTAGACATCACTCTACATTCTTGTTTTACTGTGTACGACCTCGATGAACTGTGTAATGAATTAATCAGTATGAACAGTGTGAAAGGCAGGTTCTTCACTGCACTTTTGTGCATGTGACAATAACAAACCAGCTTCTTGCACTTGGTTCCCTGCCTGTGGCACAGCGATGTGAAACCCAGCAGCCTGCGCTCTGACCTGCTCACCAGGCCATCGACATGGAACTCCTGAAAATCCACATTCCAACTTTCTTTCAAGTAAAACTCAGAATTCTAATGCCACAAACAGAACTACTTCTTCCTCTCCACCATCAGATTTCTGATGGTCAATGAGCACTATCTCACCACTTTGCTCTCTTTTCGCACTACGCACTTACTTAATTTTTAAATTATTTCCTATTGTAACGCATAGTAATTTTTTTGTATTACTGTTCCGCTGCCACAAAACAATACACTTCACAGCATATGATATGTCAGTGATAGTAAAGCTGATTCTGATTATTATCTTTATAGAAAACAAGACACCTCACCTGCTGTCACTGCGGGTTAACACTGACAGATGTAGACACAGATATACAATCAATCATTGGAACCAGCCCATAGGCTGAGATGCCTCCTTCGTTCCCTGTCACCAGTACTGCTTTGCAAGACCCCTTTTGCTGTGGTGAATTATAATTCTGCTTTGACAAATTCCTTTCTCCAGCACTGTCTGATGACTCTCTGCACCATCTCCTGACCACTTCCCTTGTCTAAGTGACATCTCAATTCACCCAAAAATTACCACATTCACGAGATGAGATCAGTTTGTTCTAACCAAAAGAAGGAAGAAGAAGAAGAACTAGGAAAAAATAGACTCAAAAATCATTGAAATTCAGAATTCATGTTCTGGTCTCTGCTGTGAAATGTTCCTGATATTTCACTCTCCACCTATAGAGTGACTCAGTGAGAAATAGATATTCATGCCATCAGCTTGGAGGCTTTCATGTATCTTGACTATCTGACATTCCCCCTCCCTCCAACTTCTTATTCTGGCTCTTTTCCCCCTTCTGTTTCCAGTCTTGATGAAGGGCCTCGGCTGGAAATATTGACTGTTTATTCATTTCCATAAATTCTGCTTCACCTGCTGAATTCCTCCAGCATTTTGTAAGTGTTGCTCTTATTCCAGTGTCCTGCCCTTTCCCTTCTCTGAGTCTTGTGGGACTTGGTGCATTTGCCTGCACGCCAACATCACTGTCTTTCAAACAGAATTATTGTTGGCACCTTGCTCAGATCAGTACTAACATTAATGGCTTTTAAGACAGGCTCTGGCTTTTGTCGATTGAGTTAATGAAGGATAATTTCCTATTCAATGTTCAGCTGCTGGGCGGATGTTTGGGGCTGCAGACCAATTCAGTTACCAGGACCAATAAGTGCAGATCGCACTGAGATTGAGACAAGGTCAGACACACTTTGTGGGCGGTGAACGAAAGTGAACAGTAAACCGAAACCCAGTGGGACAGGGATGAATCTGGTGCGGAGTGAATTGAGTGTTTTCAGAAACTTGAGAGATTTCACGCTGTTCATCGGACTCTAGTGGCCAGTGTGGGACTTCGAACTCTGCCACAGATTGGTCTGGAGGTGCCAAAGGTGCAAAAAACCAAGCACCTCCCCTCACCACCACCCTTCAGATCTCTCGCTGAGAGCTCCGAAATTTCCTTCCTAAATCTCCCTATTTCTCCCTTCCTTTAAAATAGCCCTTCAATCTCTCCATCAGGAAGAAGATCCAGGAACCTGAAAAATCACACTCAACATTTTGGTATAGTCCTTCCAGGTGAGGCGACACTTCACCTGTGAGTCGGCTGGTGTGGTATACTGCGTCTGGTGCTCCAGGTGTGGCCTTTTATATATTGGTGAGACCCAACGCAGATTGGGAGACCATTTCGCTGAACACTTACACTCGGTCTGCCAGAGAAAGCAGGATCTCTCAGTGGCCACACATTTTAATTCCACGTCCCATTCCCATTCTGATATATCTATCCATGGCCTCCTCTATTGTCAAAATGAATCCAAACTCAGGTTGGAGGAATAACACCTTATATACTGGCTGGGTAGCCTCCAAACTGATGGCATGAACATTGACTTCTCTAACTTCAGTTAATGCCCCTCCTCCCCTTCTTACTCCATCCCTGACATATTTAGTTGTTTGCCTGTTCTCCATCTCCCTCTGGTGTTTCCCCCCCCCCCCCCACTCCTTTCTTTCTGCGGAGGCCTCCCGTCCCATGATCCTTTCCCTTCTTCAGCTCTGTATCACTTTCGCCAATCATCTTTCCAGCTCTTAGCTTCATCCCATCCCCTCTGGTCTTCTACCATTTTGCATTTCCCCCTCCCCCCACTACTTTCAAATTTCTTACTATCTTTTCTTTCAGTTAGTCCTGACAAAGGGTCTCGGCCTGAAATGTCGACAACGCTTCTCCCTATAGATGCTGCCTGGCCTGCTGTGATCCACCAGCATTTTGTGTGTTGTCATTTGAATTTCCAGCATCTGCAGATTTCCTTGTGTTTGCTTAACATTTTGGGAACAGCTTTTTCCCCTTGGTCTTCAGATTTCTGAACGGTCCATGAACCCAGCAACTCTACCTCACTATTCCTATTTTGAACTATTTATTTATTTTTGTAACTTAAGGCCATTTTTATATCTTTGCACTTCACCAATGCCACCAAACAAAAATTATCATAACGTAGAAGTTGAAGTTAAGTTTGGATTTAATTGTCATTCAACCAAATACAGGAACACAGCCAAATGAAATGGCGTTCCTCCCAGGCCAAGGTGCAAAACACAGAACCAGCAGTCACACACAGCACACGGCACACATTCACTCGGTGGAAGACAAGTTGGATGGTATTTGTCTGCGGTGGCACTAGTGTGTGATGAGTTGTCCTTGCAGGAGTGAAGCTCCAGGACACATCCCATCCAAGCACCATCAACCTTCAGGCCATGACACTCAGGCATAGTCTTGGGCTAGATTATTTTTTATTGTGACTGTATATTTTTTCCTGCTATTATGACTATAAAGCATACAGTATATGAACTGTGCTGCGTGAAGAGAATCAGATCTGTGTTCATCTGGAAAGACAGGGCTTTAATGGAGCCAGCTGGGAGAGGCTGCTCCCCACTGACAGGAGAAGGAGAGGACAGAGATGAGGAGAAGTATTTTGTAGTGATCTACATCAAGGAAGCAGGTTCGCAAAGTAGAGCCCTACAACACAGAAACAGACCCTTCAACTCATCCACTCTGTGCTGAACTGGGAACTTTCAGATAAGAATTGGATAAAGACATGTCTAAAAGTTCACGCACAATGACGGTATCACACTGGAGTATCGCCATGCACCCCACCTTCCTCTACAATGAAATGCACAGCAGGCTCTGACGTAGAGGCTCTAGGGAAAGTGTCCTTCAGGAGCAGGACATACTACACAATTCTTACAAAAACTAGCACCTGCTGAATGGACTGGAGTGGACTATCTCCACGTACATCTCTGGACATCAGCAGGGTGGCTACAGGGTGGCTTCCTGAACCTGGTGAGGTAGCAGCAGGAGGTGAGCAAAACCCCAGCTTAAACAGACCCTGAGGTTGTCAGAAAGAGAACAACCAAACTCTATATATACATACACGCACACACTCTCACACATAATCTGTCTCCACTTATCTCTACCTCAGTATAGAAGGATTCTTCATTGCTTTTTCCGTAACAATGTTTTGTTTCACCAGTCAGGGTTGTTAGCCCTGAGCTGAACCCCTGAACCATGGACCACTCTTTATCTGCCTCCCTCTCTTGATCTGTATGACATGGGTGACCCTACCAAGAGTCAAAGCACAAGGCTCTGTCTCCAGCCAACATAGCTCTCCGAGTCATTGAGGCACACAGGCCTCGAAACCCGACGAGAAGGTTGTAGTCCCCTTGGAGGTGCCTCAGTAAGGAAGCCAACATAATCAAAGACCCACCCACCCTGGACATTCTCTCTTCTCCCCCTCCATCCGGCAGAAGATACAAAAGCCTGAAAGCATGTCCCACCAGGCTCAAAGACGCATCTCTCCTGCTGTTGTAAGAATATTGAATGGTCTCCCAGTACAAGGCCTCATGACCTCACAATTTACTTTATGACTTTGCGTCTTATTGTCTGACTGCACTGCGCTTTCTCTGGAACTGTGACACTTCATTCTGCATTCTGCTTTTGTTTTCCCTGTCCCATCTCATTTCACTGCTGTAAAGAAATGACCTGCATGAACGGTCTGCAAGACAAGTACTTCACTGTATCACAATAGTAAACAGGTTCCAAACATCACTCATAAATCCAATCCTATTAAATATTTAAACACATAAAGATAAGACACTTAAGTGCTTCAGTCTGTGATACCAGCTTAATTACCCAAAATGACCAGCAGTGTGTCACTGGGATTTGGAGTTTGTCAGTAGTTGATTTTTCCTGGTCTCTTAAATTAGATGGAGACTGCTTTCAGATTCAATCCTTGTCTAAAACAAGCTCGCCTCTTCCTGGCAGTGGTGGAGACCATCACTGAGATGGCATTTTACGGGAAGAGCACAGGGCAACATGGTGGCAGAGTGGTTAGCACAACGCTTTACAGTACTGATGACCAGGGTTCAATTCCTGCCGCTGTCTGTATGGAATTTGTACGTTCTCCCTGTTACTGCGTGGGTTTCCTCCCACTTTCCAAAGATGCACTGGTTGTTATGTTAATTAGTCATTGTAACCTGTCCTGCGATTATTCGGGAGCTGCTGGGTGGTGCGGCTCGAAGGGCTGATTCTGCTGTGTATCTCAATAAACAACAAAACTTCTCTCAACACCCTGATACGAAGTCACGAAGAAGGCACACCACTGGCTGTACATCATTAGGAGTTTGAGGGGACTTGGTCTGGCAAATTTCTACCGATGTACTGTGGAGAACATTTGAACTGGCTACGTCACCATCTGGTGCACAGGATCGGAAAAAGCTGCAGAAAGTTGTAAACTCAGCCAGCTCCATCACAGGCACCAGCCTCCCCAGCATCAAGGACACCTTGAAGAGGTGATGCCTGAAGAAGGCAGCATCCATCATTAAGGACCATCACCTGTTACTACCATTAGGAAGGAGGTACAGGAGTCTGAAGGCACACACTCACCATTTTAGAACATTGAATACTGCAGCACAGTACAGGCTACTTGGCCCATGATATTATGCAGCCCTTGAAACCACTCCAAGATCAATCTAATCCTTCCCTCCTACATAACCCTCCAGTTTTCTATCATCCATCTGCTGATAAATTTCATAAGGTTTCCACCACCCCTGGCAGCACGTTTCACATATCCTCCACTCTCTGTGTAAAAATATCTACCTCTGTCATCCCCCTTAACATTCCATCAATCACTTTAAAATTATGCCCCCTCGTATTAGCCATTTCCACCCTGGGAGAAAGTCCCTGGCTGTTCACTCTATCTATGCCTCTTGTAGTGTTGTACACCTCCATCACCTCACCTCTCATCCTTCTCCACTCTAAAGAGAAAAGCCTGAGTTCACTCAACCTCTCCTCTCCAGTGAATAGTGACTACTATTGTGGGAAGCTTTTATTCTCCAACATAGCCGATTAGAGTAAAGGTTATGGGAGAGGGAGAGGGATGTCTGAGGCACACAGATGATAGCAAATGGAGGCTATGTAGGGAGTGATGCACCATCAATAACTCACTCTGAGACGTAAGGCGAGATATCGGCTTTTATTGACTGGAAGAAGTAACAAGCAGTGAGTGACCTCCATACTACATCCTGGAGACTGAGAGGCCGGGCTCAGGCCTTGATCGCCTTTATACCGGGGTCTGTGGGAGGAGCCACAGGAGCAGTCAGGTATATGTAGTTCACCACAGGGAGGAAGGGTTAGATTGATCTTAGAGTAGGTTAAAAGGCTAGCACATGGTGGGCTGAAGGGTGGGTACTGTGCAGTATGGTTCTATGTTCTATTAAATCATGAAATCCAAGCTCTGCTGGAACAGAACAACTCCCAAATAAAATGCATTTTTCTTAAATCAATTGATTGCAAGTTCAGGAAGTTAATAGAGGCTTGTAAAATTGTGAGATACTTTGATACAACAGATAACTGGTGTCTTTCTTCTACGGTCAAAATATCTGATACTAGGGAGTTAAAGATAAGCTTTACTTCTCACGTACTTTGAAATGTGTGGTTTGCATCAACGACTGACGCAGGCTGAGGGCGTGCTGGGGGCAGCCCACAAGTGTCACCACGCTTCCAGCACCAACATATCATACCCACAACTTGGATTGGGAAGTGGGGAATAAACTGGAGCACGTGGAGGAAAGCCACATGGTCACAGGGAGAATGTACAGAATCATAGAACAGGCCCTTCAGCCCACAATGTTGTGCCAAACCAATTAAATTAGCAATCAAATCTAATCTCTGCTGCCCATACAATGTCCACATCCTTCCATTTTCCTCACAGTCATGTGCCAATCTAAATGTCTGTTAGCAGTCCCTCATGTATCTGTGTCTACCACCATTACAGGCGTCCACCATTCTCTGTGTAAAAAAAAACCTACCCAACATCTCCTTTGAATTTACCCCCCTCTGACCTTCAATGCATGCCCTCTGGTATTGGACATTTCAACCCTGAGAAAAAGATATTGTCTGTCCATTCCATCTATGCCTCTCATAATCTTATAAACCTCTGCCAGATCTCCTTCAGCCTCCGCCACTCAAGTTTGACCAATCTCTTGTTATATCACATGCCCTCGAATCGAGGCACCATCCTGGTAAAACCTCTATCACACCCTCTCCACAGCCACTGGGTTTAAGGCACCAGTGACCTGCTTTTGCCCCTTCTTCTGTCAGTGGAAATGGTTCACGAGGTTTAGTAGCTAAGCCACACGTGAAGGCCGGGAGCTGGACTTGGCTGTCAGAGGCTGTTTGAGACGCATGTCATTGGGACTATTTCATAGGTAGTGGGAGTTTGCCCCCGTTACCACCCCCGACTATAACAACCTTAGGAAGCAGACTAGTTTTGTAAAGCTGCAGCATAACTTGCTGACTTCTGAGCTCAGTGCGTCAATTAATAAAGGCAAACATATCATATGCCTTCTTAACCACCCTAGCAAACTTTCAGGGAGGTATGAATTTGGACCTCAAGATCTGCTCACCAACACCGCTAAGGGTCCTATAGACAGACAGCAGCAGGGATGAAGCCTCGAGTGCTGGTAATGCTAATCACTCCTGCTGTGCCTATGGTGAGAAGGGGGTAAGTTCAAGGGAAGTGTGCAGGGCAAGAGTTTGGTGGGTGCCGGGAATGCAGTGTCCTGGGTGCTGGTAGTGGCAGATATGACTGAGGTGTCTAGAAGTTTTAGATGGACACATGAATGGAGGGGTAGGACCACGAAAAGGTAGAAGTTGAGGTCCGGTCACCGAAGCCCTGGTGCCTGCAAGTCCAGTGGGGAAGTTGAACCTGATGTCTGCAAACCGGTGAGTCTGCTGGAAGCCCGGAGATTGGGATTGGAGGACTGTGTGTGTGTGAGGGGGGGAAGGGGGCTTGTTTTGCTGTTGTTGTTTGTTGTGTTCTGTGTTGTTCCGCTGAGCACACCATTTTATGCCGGAATGTGCGGCTACCCTCGTGGGCTGCCCCCAGCACATCCTCAGGTTTTGTCAGATGTGAACACAAGCCACACATTTCACTGGTTTGATGTACGTGTGATAGATAAATCTGAATCGATTGGTGTAATCAGGCATTGCTACTGTAATCGGCTCGGCACACGTCCTGCTCCTGTATGTACTATTGTATGGCTCTATGTTCTTAATTAGCCTGCAGTGTCACCTAGAACTCCTAATGGGACACTGCGCAGGGAAGGGGGAGAGGTTAAGAAAACTCGGGAGAGGAGAGTGAACTAAGATGTCTCCACTCACAGCCGCTAGTGACCTTCAGTTAAAGCTGCTTCCTTAATATCTGAAATTTGCTCCAAAGAATAATTTAAAAAGCCCTACCTGAGCCTCCGAGGTTAAGAAAATGTCACTGAGCAGCACCCAATAACTGCTGGGAACATACTGAGGTAGCAGCAGAATGCTGAAAGGTCCGGGGGTTAGTGGGTAGGGAGGAGTCTGCGTTTTGATCACACCCATCCCAGGAGTCGTCCTCACAGCTGTCCTTCAAACCCATCAGTGCTCCCTCTCACGAGAGCAGATCTCACCAGGAGCTGGCTGGTAACTGAGTGAGTGGGAACAGACGGGAAGAGGTTAAGTCCCAGCCCTTTGATAATAGATGTGATGTTATTTGCCTGAACTAGAAAGGGAGGGGGGAAATAATAGACTGCTTAGATTGAGAGATCCTCTCATCTCCTGGGTGTATCACGAGGTTCCTCCACATCCTTGAGTGAGTGCACAGTGAGTTTGGTTAGCACAAAGACTACACTCAATGAAATGCAGTATGCTCTCAGGGACAGCCGGAGACCGTAATGGGTTCAGTTGTTCACTGATACTTCAATCAGAATTCGTCAGGAAGAGTCAGCCTCTGCTCACTGAATAAATGTTTCCATTCTTACTGCAGGCTCTTCTTCTAAACGAGCAATCTATTTGTACACTTACATCATCATCAGTTCACTATTTCCATGTCATTAAAATATCATAACTCCTTGTCCATGGTACACTCCAGTCCCGAAGGGGCCCACCATAGAAAGGTACAGCACAGTATTGGCCCTTCAGCCCACAATGCTGTGCCGACCCTTTAAAGTTGAAAGCAAAATTAATTATCAGAGTACATAATGTCACTACTGTGATTCTATTTCCAGTGGGCATACTTAGCAAATCTATAGAATAGTAACTGTAAACAGGGTCAATGGACAACAAACTGTGCAGATGCAAATATAAATAAATAGCAATAAACAATGAGAGCATGAAATAACAGGATAAAAGAGTCCTTAAATGAGTGTAGGTATCTCCTTTTGTTCATGAGCCTGATGGTTGAAGGGTAGTAAATGTTCTTGAACTTGGTGGTGCAGGTCCTGAGGCTCTTGTACCTTCTACCTGATGGCAGCAGTGAGAAAAGAACATGGCCTGGGTGGTGAGGATCTTTGATGGTGGATTCTGTTTTTCTAAGGCAGTGTTTCATGCAGATGTGTTCAGTGATTGGGAGAGTTTTACCCGTGATGTACTGGATCGAATCAACTACCTTTTGAAGGATTTTCCGTTCAAAGGCATTGATGTTCCGATACCAGGCCGTAATGCGGCCAGTCAGCACACTTTCCACCACACAAATGTAGATATTTGCCAAGTTTTTGATGACTTGCAGAATCTCCACAAAATCCTCAGGAAATAGAGGTGCTGTTGTGCTGTCTTTGCAATTATATTTATATGATCAGTCCAGGACAGATCCTCAGAGAGTGACACACAAGAATTTAAAGTTACTGACCCCCTCCATCCCTGATCCTCCGAATGATTACTGGCTCACAGACCTCTGGTTTCCTCCTCCTGAAGTCTGCAATTAGTTCCTTGGTCTTACATTGAGTGAGAGGTGGTTGTTATTACACCACTCAACCAAATTTTCATTCTCCCTCCTGTGTGCTGATTCATCACCACCTTTGGTACAGCCCACAACAGTGGCGTCATCAGCAAACTTGTATATGGTGTTGGAGCTGTACTTAGCCACAGTCATAGGTGTAAATGGAGTAGAGCTTTAACTGACTCTAAGATCAATTGAACCTTTACTCCTTACATCACCCTCCATTTTTATCATTCATGTTCCAATCCCGGGGGAGTGATCCACACTCTGTATGTGCCTCACCCACCCTCCCCGGGAGAGTGATCCACACTCTGTATCTGCCTCTCCCACCCTCCCTGGGAGAGTGATCCACACTCTGTATGTACCTCTGCCAGCCTCCCCGGGACAGTGTTCCATACTCTTGTGTTTTATTTATTTAGAGATGCAGCTTAGTAACAGGACCTACCGGCCCAATGAACCCAATTACACCCATGTGATAGTTCAACTACTAACCCCCATGTCTTTGGACTGTGGGAGGAAACCAGGGCATCCGGAGGAAACCCACATGGTCATGGGGAGAACGTTCAAACTCCTTACTGGCTGTGGCGGGAATTGAACCTGGGTCACTGGCATGTCATGCTAACCGTTATATCAGCCTGCCATCCTAGAGCAAGACAATGTAGACCGTATAAACCCTACCTTTGACATACCCCCCTTTAGTATTCTCCAGTCACCTTAAAACTATGCCCCTTCACATCAGCCATTTTCACCCGGGAAAGTCTCTGGCTGTCCAGTCGAGCTATACCTCTAATCACCTTCATCCTGGGGTCTGCTGACTACAGGGATCCCTCATCCTTGGGGCCCACTGACCACAGAGATCCCTCTTCCTTGGGACCCGCTGACCACAGGGATCCCTCATCCTTGGGGCCCACTGACCACAGAGATCCCTCATCCTTGGGACCCGCTGACCACAAGGATCCCTCATCGTTGGGGCCCGCTGACCACTGGGATCCCTCATCGTTGGGACCTGCTGACCACAGTGATCCCTCATACTTGGGACCCGCTGACAACAGGGATCCCTCATCCTTGGGACCCGCTGACCACAGGGATCCCTCATCATTGGGACCCGCTGACCACAGGGATCCCACATCCTTGGGACCAGCTGACAGCAGGGATCCCTCATCCTTGGGACCTGCTGACCACAGAGATCCCTCATCGTTGGGGCACACTGACCACTGGGATCCCTCATCCTTGGGACCCGCTGACCACAGAGATCCCTCAACCTTGGGACCAGCTGACCACTGGGGTCCCTCATCCTTGGGACCTGCTGACAGCAGGGATCCCTCTTCCTTGGGACCCGCTGACCACAGGTATCCCTCATCGTTGGGACCTGCTGACCACAGGGATCCCTCATCCTTGGGACCCGCTGACCACTGGTATCTCTCATCGTTGGGACCTGCTGACCACAGGGATCCCTCATCCTTGGGACCCGCTGACCACTGGGATCCCTCATCATTGGGGCCCACTGACCACTGGGATCCCTCATCCTTGGGGCCCGCAGACCACAGAGATCCCTCATCCTTGGGGCCCACTGACCACTGGGATCCCTCATCCTTGGGACCTGCTGACAGCAGGGATCCCTCTTCCTTGGGACCCGCTGACCACAGGGATCCCTCATTCTTGGGACCCGCTGACCACAGGTATCCCTCATCGTTGGGGCCCACTGAACGCAGAGATCCCTCATCCTTGGGGCCCGCTGACCACTGGGATCCCTCATCCTTGGGACCTGCTGACAGCAGGGATCCCTCATCCTTGGGACCTGCTGACAGCAGGGATCCCTCTTCCTTGGGACCCGCTGACCACAGGGATCCCTCATCCTTGGGACCCGCTGACCACAGGTATCCCTCATCGTTGGGGCCCACTGAACGCAGAGATCCCTCATCCTTGGGGCCCGCTGACCACAGGTATCCCTCATCGTTGGGACCTGCTGACAGCAGGGATCCCTCATCCTTGGGACCTGCTGACCACAGGGATCCCTCATCCTTGGGACCTGCTGACAGCAGGGATCACATCCTTGGGACCCGCTGACCACTGGTATCCCTCTTCGTTGGGACCTGCTGACCACAGGGATCCCTCATCCTTGGGACCCGCTGACCACTGGGATCCCTCATCATTGGGGCCCACTGACCACTGGGATCCCTCATCCTTGGGGCCCGCAGACCACAGAGATCCCTCATCCTTGGGGCACACTGACCACTGGGATCCCTCATCCTTGGGACCTGCTGACAGCAGGGATCCCTCTTCCTTGGGACCCGCTCACCACAGGGATCCCTCATTCTTGGGACCCGCTGACCACAGGTATCCCTCATCGTTGGGGCCCACTGAACGCAGAGATCCCTCATCCTTGGGGCCCGCTGACCACTGGGATCCCTCATCCTTGGGACCTGCTGACAGCAGGGATCCCTCATCCTTGGGACCTGCTGACCACAGGGATCCCTCATCCTTGGGACCTGCTGACAGCAGGGATCCCTCTTCCTTGGGACCCGCTGACCACAGGGATCCCTCATCCTTGGGACCCGCTGACCACAGGTATCCCTCATCGTTGGGGCCCACTGAACGCAGAGATCCCTCATCCTTGGGGCCCGCTGACCACAGGTATCCCTCATCGTTGGGGCCCACTGAACGCAGAGATCCCTCATCCTTGGGACCTGCTGACAGCAGGGATCCCTCTTCCTTGGGACCCGCTGACCGCAGGTATCCCTCATCGTTGGGGCCCACTGAACGCAGAGATCCCTCATTCTTGGGGCCCGCTGACCACTGGGATCCCTCATCCTTGGGACCTGCTGACCACAGGGATCCCTCATCCTTGGGACCTGCTGACAGCAGGGATCCCTCATCCTTGGGACCTGCTGACCACAGGGAACCCTCATCGTTGGGGCCCGCTGACCACAGAGATCCCTCATCATTGGGGCCCGCTGACCACTGGGACCCCTCATTGTTGGGGCACACTGACCACAGGGATCCCTCATCCTTGGGACCTGCTGACCACAGGGATCCCTCATCGTTGGGGCCCGCTGACCACAGAGATCCCTCATCATTGTGGCCCACTAACCACAGATCCCTCATCGTTGGGGCCCACTGACCACAGAGATCCCTCATCCTTGGGGCCCACTGACCACTGGGACCCCTCATTGTTGGGGCACACTGACCACAGAGATCCCTCATCCTTGGGACCCGCTGACAGCAGGGATCCCTCATCCTTGGGACCTGCTGACCACAGGGATCCCTCATCGTTGGGGCCCACTAACCACAGATCCCTCATCCTTGGGGCCCGCTGACCACTGGGATCCCTCATCCTTGGGACCCGCTGACCACAGAGATCCCTCATCATTGTGGCCCACTAACCACAGATCCCTCATCCTTGGGGCCCACTGACCACAGATCCCTCATCCTTGGGGCCCACTGACCACTGGGACCCCTCATTGTTGGGGCACACTGACCACAGAGATCCCTCATCCTTGGGACCCGCTGACAGCAGGGATCCCTCATCCTTGGGGCCCGCTGACCACTGGGATCCCTCATCGTTGGGACCTGCTGACCACAGAGATCCCTCATCCTTGGGACCTGCTGACAGCAGGGATCCCTCATCCTTGGGACACGCTGACAGCAGGGATCCCTCATCCTTGGGACCTGCTGACCACAGGGATCCCTCAACCTTGGGACCCGCTGACCACAGGGATCCCTCATCCTTGGGACCTGCTGACAGCAGGGATCCCTCATCCTTGGGACCTGCTGACCACAGGGATCCCTCATCGTTGGGGCCCGCTGACCACAGAGATCCCTCATCATTGGGGCCCACTAACCACAGATCCCTCATCCTTGGGGCCCACTGACCACTGGGACCCCTCATTGTTGGGGCACACTGACCACAGAGATCCCTCATCCTTGGGACCCGCTGACAGCAGGGATCCCTCATCCTTGGGGCCCGCTGACCACTGGGATCCCTCATCGTTGGGGCACACTGACCACAGAGATCCCTCATCCTTGGGACCCGCTGACAGCAGGGATCCCTCATCCTTGGGGCCCGCTGACCACTGGGATCCCTCATCCTTGGGACCTGCTGACAGCAGGGATCCCTCTTCCTTGGGACCCGCTGACCGCAGGGATCCCTCTTCCTTGGGACCCGCTGACCACAGGGATCCCTCATCGTTGGGGCCCACTGAACGCAGAGATCCCTCATCCTGGGGACCCGCTGACCACAGGGATCCCTGATCCTTGGGACCCGCTGACCACAGGGATCCCTCATCCTTGGGACCCGCTGACCACATGGATCCTGCATCCTTACCTCCGATGCTGGATTTCACCATCACTGATGGATGGAGAATTTTTTGGAGCCTCACTGTTTGCCACTGATCACCACTAAATTTGGAAGTCTGCAGGGCTTTGAAATGCTCTTGTTCAGTGAGGTGGCTTTTCACACTCATTGCCATTTAGCAGAGACATTGCCCTACATTTTCATTGTGATGGTTCTATTGGTGTTGTGACCCTGTGAATTCCTCCCCTGAACTACAGGCTGCTCCTCCTTGTGTGATAGTAACAGGAGAGTGAGGGGTATGTGGATGTGGAGAGGATGTTTCCTATAGTGGAGGAGGCTAGGACCGGAGGACACAGAGCGGATATGGAGAGGATGTTTCCTCAACTCTGTTTTAAATAACTGACCTCTTATTCTCAATCCATGCCCTCTGGTACTGGACTCTCCCAACATCTGGAACATATTTCCTGCCTCAATCCTATCAAATCCTTTAATTATCTTAAACGTTTCAATCAGATCCCCTCTCAATCTCCTCAATTCCAGGGTGTACAAGCCCAATCTCTCCAATCTCTCTGCGTAAGACAGCCCTGCCATCCCAGGAATCAACCTAGTGAATCTACGCTGCACTTCCTCAATTGCCAGAATGTCCTTCCTTAAACCTGGAGACCAAAACTGTACACAATATTCCAGGTGTGGTCTCACCAGGGCCCTGTACAAATGCAAAAGAACATCCTTGCTCTTGTATTCAATTCCCCTTGTAACAAAGGCCAACATTCCATTTGCCCTCTTCACTGCCTGTTGCACTTGCTCATTCACCTTCATTGACTGGTGAACTAGGACTCCTAGGTCTCTTTGCATTTCTCCCTTACCTAACTCGACACCGTTCAGACAATACTCTGCCCTCTTGTTCCAGCTTCCAAAGTGGATAACTTCACATTTATTCACATTGAATGACATCTGCCAAGTATCTGCCCACTCACTCAGCCTATCCAAGTCTCCCTGTATTCTCCTAACGTCCTCTTCGCATGTCACACTGCCACCCAGTTTAGTATCGTCAGCAAACTTGCTGATATAGTTTTCAATGCCCTCATCTAAATCATTGACATAAATCGTAAAGAGCTGTGGTCCCAATACAGAGCCCTGTGGTATCCCACTAGTCACCTCCAGCCAGTCTGAGAAACACCCATTCACTGCTACCCTTTGCTTTCTATCTGCCAACCAGTTTTCTATCCATGTTGAAACCCTGCCCCCAATGCCATGAGCTCTGATTTTACTCACCAATCTCCTATGTGGCACCTTATCGAATGCCTTCTGAAAATCTAGGTACACAACATCTACTGACTTACCCTCGTCTAACATCCTTGTTACACCCTCAAAAAACTCCAACAGATTAGTCAAGCATGATTTGCCCTTGGTAAATCCATGCTGGCTCGGCCTAATCCTATTTCTGCCATCTAGATGTGCCACTATTTCATCCTTAATAATGGACTCAAGCATCTTCCCCACGACTGACGTTAGGCTAACAGGGCGATAGTTCTCAGTTTTCTCCTTCCCTCCCTTCTTGAAAAGTGGGACAACATTAGCCACTCTCCAATCTTCAGGAGCTGATCCTGAATCTAAGGAACATTGGAAAATGATTACCAATGCATCCGCAATTTCCTGAGCCACCTCTTTTAGAACCCTCGGATGCAGACCATCTGGACCTGGGGATTTATTAGCCTTCAGTCCTGCCAGTTTACTCATCACAGTTTCTTTCCTAATGTCAATCTGTCTCAATTCCTCTGATACCTTATGACCCTGGCCCATCCATACATCTGGGAGATTGCTTGTGTCTTCCCTGGTGAAGACAGATCTAAAGTACGCATTAAATTCTGTTGCCATTTCCCTGTTTCCCATAACAATTTCTCCCAATTCATTCTTCAAGGGGCCAGCATTGTTCTTAACTATCTTCTTTCTCTTCACATAGCTAAAAAAGCTTTTGCTATCCCCTTTTATATTCCTGGCTAGACTGAGCTCATACCTGATTTTTTCTCTCCGTATTGCTTTTTTAGTTAAGATCTGCTGTTCCTTAAAACTTTCCCAATCATCTGTATTCCCACTCATCTTAGCCCTGTCATACTTCTTTTTCTTTAATGCTATACAATCTCTGACTTCCTTTGTCAACCACTGTGGCCCCTTCCCCCTCTTTGAATCCTTCCTTCTCATTGGAATGAACTGCATTTGCATCTTTTGTATTATGCCCAAGAATATCTGCCACTGCTGATCCACTGTCTTTCCTGCCAGGGCATCCGCCCATTTAACTTTGGCCAGCTCTTCCCTCATGGCTCCGTAGTCTCCTTTATTTAATTGCAACACTGACACCTCTGATCTGCCCCTATCCCTCTCAAATTGTAGATAAAAACTTATCATGTTATGATCACTACTTCCTAATGGCTCCTTTACTTCAAGATCACTTATCAATTCCTGTGCATTACACATCACCAAGTCCAAAATAGCCTCGTTCCTGGTTGGCTCAAGCACAAGCTGTTCCAAAAATACATCCCTTAGACACTCCACAAACTCCCTATCCTGGGGTCCAGCACCTACCTGATTCTCCCAGAACACCTGCATGTTGAAATCTCCCATAACGACTGCATTACCTTTAGCACATGCCAATGTTAACTCCCTAATCAACTTGTACCCAATATCCACGCTACTGTTTGGGGGCCTGTACACAACACCCATTAGGGTCTTTTTACCCTTACTGTTCCTCAGCTCAATCCACACAGACTCTACTTCCCCTGTTCCCAAGTCACCTCTTGCTAAGGACTGAATCTCATTCCTCACCAACAGGGCCACCCCACCCCCTCTTCCCATATTTCTGTCTCTACGATAGCACGTATACCCTGGAACACTCAATTCCCAGGCCTGATCCCCTTGCAGCCATGTCTCCGTTATCCCAACAATATCGTAGTTCCCCATTTTCATCTGAGCTTCAAGCTCATCTGTCTTATTTCTGACACTACGCGCATTCAAGTATAGAATTCTTAGCCCATTCCTCCTCTCTTTGCTTAAAACACTGTCTATTGTACCTAACCCAGCTCCTTGAACTTCCATCAGGCAAATTGCACCCTGAATTTTGATGACCTTCTCAAGATCACCCAAACCTTGTACACATTTAACCCCATGCACCTTCTGACCAACCCTCTGGATCTGGATCCCTGCCCCCTGCACATCTAGTTTAAATCCCCCCGAGCAGCACTGGCAAATACTCCTGCAAGAATGTTAGTACCCCTCCGGTTCAGATGTAGACCATCCCTTCGAAACAGATCCCAATGTCCCTGGAACAAAGACCAATTATCCAAAAACCTGAACCCTTCCTTCCTGCACCATGCTCTCAGCCTCGTATTAATGTGCATAATCATTCTATTCTTCGCCTCACTTGCACGTGGCACAGGTAGCAATCCCGAGATTGTCACCCTGGAGGTCCTGCCTTTCAGCTTCACTCCTAACTCCCTGAACTCTAAGCAGGACCCCCTCACTCACCTTACCTACATCATTGGTCCCTACATGGACCACTACATCTGGGTTCATGCCCTCACTCTCAAGAATAGCCTGCACCCGATCTGAGATGTCCTGGACCCTGGCACCAGGGAGGCAACATACCATCCGAGACTCCCGATCTGCCCCACAAAATCTCCTATCTGCCCCCCTAACTATAGAGTCCCCTAAAACTATCGCTCTCTTCTCTTCCCTCCTCCCCTTTCTAGTTGAGGGTTCAACCTCTGTGCCAGAGGCAGGACCACTACAACTCATTCCTGGTAGGTCATCCCCATCAACAGTATCCAGTACGGTATACTTATTGTTAATGGGAATGGCCGCAGGGGTGCTCTGCTCTCTCTGCCTGCTCCCCCTGCCTCTCTGGACCGTCACCCATCTGCCTACTTCTTGGTTTTTTGGTGTGACTACCTCCTGATAACTCCTATCTATCTCTGCCTCCACCTCCCGAATGATCCGTAGTTCATCCAGCTCCTGCTCCAACTCCCTAACTCGGTCTGATAGGAGCTGCAGCTGGACGCACCTTTTGCAGGTGTGGTCATCAGGGACAACTGTGTTGACCCTGACCTCCCACATACTGCGTACGGAGCACACCACTGCTCTGTCTGTCTCCCCCATACCTGAACTGGATTAATGGAATGTCTAAAAAGCACCTAGCGACCTTACCTTCTTCCCCTCAGCGAGCAATCACACAAGCTTACCGAAGTCCCCTTACGCCGAAGCCCACTTAGCCAAAGCCCAGGACTCTGCTTCCACGGACTCCGCTGCCCGCTCGACATTACCTCCCTTTGCCTCCTCTTTCCTTCTCTCCCAGTGTCCACTGTCCTCTCCCATCAGATCCCCTCTCTTCAGCCCTTTGCCTTTTCCACCCATCACCTCCCAGCTTCTCACTTCCCCACACCAAGTCTTGCCCCTCACCTGCAGCTTGTACTCACCTCACCTTCTTATTTCGGTTTCTTCCCCCTTCCTTTCCAGTCCTGATGAAGGGTCTCAGCCTGAAACTTTGACAGTTTATGTCCATCTATAGATGCTGGACTCCTCCAGCATTTGTGCAGACTTTCTCAAGTTTCTGATTTGCTGCTCCACTTTGAATTCTTTTCCAGGGATGCCGACCCTGAAAAGGTTTAAATTTTCTCTTTGACATGAGTTCAATGAGACCCTCTCTCACTGTCCCCCTCTGTGATTTCTGCTACCCTCCGACTCTTCGATCACATGCTCACCCAGACCTGCTACCACAGCCACTCTTCCTTACTGGGTGCCTGTCCTCACCACCATCACGTGCACCTTGGCTTCTAGATCCTCTTTCAGGCCTCCTTGTTTTGACCTGCCATGGATCCCATGTACTCACGTTTGGTTGACCGCTTCTCTTTCCAAATCCTACATGCACCCTTCCTGCTACGCAGACATACCTGGTGGCCCTATATGTCTCTGCCATAATTCCGGGCCTCTTTCTCCTCTGCCTGTTATGGACCTCTCCAATATTTTATCCTCTGCCAGATCCACACCTTCAATTGTGGGTTCTCCACCTTCCTCGTGTCCAGTAAGGGGTCAGAAGATCGTCTGTCTCCAGACAATGGATCCTGCCATCTCCAACTCTGGTGGCCCTGGACTCCCTCAGACTGCGATCCCTGCTGGCTCCCACTTGGACCTCAATTTGAATGGACGCCCCCAGATTACAGATCTTGTTGACTCCAGCCCCAGCCTCGATGACTCTGGTTATCTCCAGACCAGTAACACCACTATTGCCTACAACAGTTCCAATGATCATGAGCAGATCCAGAATTCCATCTTCCTTCCACCCACCTTCTCTGAACAGCCCAGCCTCCTCTCTCCTCTGACACCATTAACTTCCTCAACCCCACCCCTGATCCCAGCTCTAATCCTTGCCATGTCTTCACTATTCTCTCTGACATCCCCTTCTCTGAGGCAGAATGTTCTGTCCTCAGTAGGGACCTTGTCTTTGTTCCTCTTCACCTGCACCTCAGTGAGTTCTGCGCCTGCCACAACGGTGAGCTCTCCTTCCAGCATCTCCATCTCCAAGCTAACTTCATTAGCAATAATTCCACACCTTGTGCTAATAACCCCTTCTCCCGTCTCCACCTTTCCTCTTCTGCTTGGATACCCAACTCTGGTTCTCTGCCTGAACTGAATCTTTCCATCTCAAATTGCATGCGAGGCATCAACTGTCTCGACTTTAGCACCTCTCTCTCCTCCTTGAACCTTCCCCCTCTGAATGCACTGCCCTCCAGTCTCTCTGCATCAATCCCAGCCTCAGCCTTACATCAAACCCACAGACAAATGGGGGTGCTGCTGTAGTGTGGCGCATTGACTTCTACCTTGCTGAGGCCTGGTGGCAACTCTCAGACACCTCCTCATACATACCCATTGAAGAAGGCTGTCTGTGACACCATCACTGAACTCATCAACACTGGAGATCTCCCATCAAGCTCACAGTTCCCTTGTCCCACACTGCTCCCTTTTGGAGTACTGTGTTCAGTTTTGGTCTTCAAATTTGAGGAAGGACATTCTTGCTATTGAGGGAGTGCAGCATAGGTTCACAAGGTTAATTCCTGGGATGGTGGGACAGTCATATGTTGAAAGATTGGAGCGACTGGGCTTGTATACACTGGAATTTAGAAGGATGAGAGTGGATTTGATTGAAACATGTAAGATTATTAAGGGATTGGACACGCTAGAGGCAGGAAACATGTTCCCAATGTTGGGGTAGTCCAGAACCTGAGGCCACAGTTTAAGAATAAGGGGTAGGCCATTTAGTACGGAGTTCAAGAAAAACTTCTTCACTCAGAGAATTGTGGATCTATGGAATGTTCTGCCTCATAAGGCAGTAGAGGCCAATTCTCTGGACTCTTTCAAGAAAGAGTTAGATAGAGCTCTTAAAGATAGTGGAGTCAAGGGATATGGGGAGAAGGCAGGAATGGGGTACAGATTGTGTATGATCAGCCACGATCACATTGAATGGTGGTGCTGGCTCAAAGGGCCGAATGGTCTACTCCTGCACCTATTGTCTATTTTATCTCCTAACCAAGATCCTCAAGCCTGACTGTCTGGGTAGGCCCATTGTCCCTGCTGCCCCTGCCTCAATGAACTTGTGTCCTCATATCTCAACTCCATTCTATTCCCCTTGGTTCAGTCCCAACCGACCTACATCCGCAACTCTCCTCATGCCTTCAATCTTCCCAGTGACTTTCAATTCCCTGGCCCTGACCGTCTTATTTCTACACTGGATGTTCACTCCCTAAACACATCTATCTCCCATGAAGAAGGCCTCAAAGTTCTCCACTGCTTTCCTGACAAAAGAGCCAACCCACCCCCTCCACCGCCGCCCTCCTCCATCTGGCGGAACTGGTCTTCACCCTCAACAATTTTTCCTTCTGCTCCTCCTACTTTCTCCAACCTCAAGGAGAAGCCACAGGCACTTGCTTGGACCCCAGCTATGCCTGCCTCTTCGTTGACTACGTAGAACAGTCCATGTTTGAAACATTCCCCAACTCTTCCTCCATTACATTGATGACTGTATTGGTGCTGCTTCATGCACCCTTGCTGAGCCCATCAATTTTGCCTCTAACATCCACCCTGTCCTTAAACTCTCTCAGTCTCTTCACTTGGATATTTCTATTTTTTGCACTACTTATTTAACTAATATATATATTTTTACTGTAATTCAGTTTTTTCTCTGTTATAATGTACTGCTGCTAAATTAACACATTTCGCGATTCTGATTCTGTCCCTGACACCTCCCTCACCTTTTTCGATCTCTCTGTCTCCATCTCTGGAGACAAACTGTCCACTGACATCTTTTATAAATCTACTGATTGCCACGGTTATCTTGACTAGACTGCTTCCCAAATTATCTCCTATCAAAATGCAATTCCCTTTTCTCACTTCCTTCGCCTTTGCCACATCTGTTCTCACCAGAGAGGTCCTCCTTCTTTAAAGAACTGGGTTTCCCTCCCTCTTCTATTGAAGGTGCCCTCACTTGCATCTCCTCCATTTCCTGAACACCCGTGCTCACCCATCTTCCTGCCACTTTAACAGTGTTACAGTTCCTCTTGTCCCTACATACCACCCATGAGCCTCTGCATCCAAAACATCATCCTCCACAACATCCACCATCTCCCAAGGAATCCCACCACTGAACATCTCCTTACCTCCCCTCCTCTGTTTTCCACAGGGATGTTCCTTCCCCGATTCCCTTGTCCATTCATCCCTCCCAGCACTTACCCCTACAAGTGGCCAAAGTGCTACACCTGCCCATTCACCTCCATTCAGGGCCTGAAACAGTCCTTCCAGGTGAGGCAACACTTCACCTGAGAATCTCTGGGGCTATCAATCGTGTCCAGTGCTCCCAGTGCAGCCTCCTCTAAGCTGGTGAAACCCATCGTAAATCGGAGGACCACTTCGTCAAGCACCTCCACTCCATCCACCAAAAGCTGAACTTCCTAAAGGCCAAACATTTTAATTCTGATTCTTATTCCCGTTCAGTTTGCCATGTTGAGGCAACCCTGGGTGAAGCAGCAACACCTCAGGTAGCATCTAACCTGATGGCATGAATATCAATTTGTCCTTCTGGTTAAAAAATAATTTCTTTCTCCTCCCCTCTTTTTCTATTCCCCACTCTGGCCTTTTACCTCTTCTCATCTGCCTGTTACTTCCCCTTGGTGACCCCCCAACCCCCTTCCCTTTTCCTATGGTCCACTCTCCTCTCCTGTCAGATTCCTTCCTCTCCAGCCCTTTACCTTTCCCACCCACCTGGCTTCAGCTTTCACCTTCTAGCAATCTCCTGCCCCTCCCACTACTTTTTTATTCTTGTCTTCCCCTTTCCTTCTTGGTCCTGGTGGAGGGTCTCAGAACTGAAAGATGGACTGTTTATTCATTTCCACAGATGCTGCCTGACCTGCTGAGTTCCTCCAGCATTTTGTCTGTGTGGCTATGGATTTCCAGCTTCTGCAGACTGTCTTGTGTTTATGAACTTTATCTTTAAACACTATTTTTATATTACATTTCATTTTTTTAAAGTTTAAAATTGCTTTAATTTCATACTTTGCCCTTAAATATTCGAGGTAATTCAGAAAAATCTTGCCAGCTTCGACCAACGATGAGATGGGGTATGGGATGTTGGCTCCACATTGTGGCATGCTCGTGATGCCATTTCATCACTCGATGTCCTGTCAGTGCTCACAAACAGCTTTAGAACCCCCACGGCCAGCAAGATTGGCCTCGTGGATAGGGAAGGTTTAGAGCAGGGGTCCCCAACCTGTTGCTGAGAGACCCCTTGCTTCATGGCATTGGTCCATGGCATAAAAAAGTTGGGAACCGTTGGTGTAGAGTGAAATGGGCTAAAGAAGGGAAGTGGACCTAACTCAAGCAGGCACCTTGATTGGCACAGACAAAGGACTGAAGGGCCTGTACCTGTACTGCTTAATCGTAAGGAAAGTATGGGGGGGGGGGGGGGAATGTCAGAGGTAGGTTTTTACACGGTGAGTGGTGGATATGTGGAACACCCTGCCAGGGCTGATGGTAGAGGCAGATACATTAGGGGTGTTTAGGAAGCACATTGATGAAAGAAAAATGGAGATTTCTATGGGAGGGAAAGGTCAGATTGATTTTAGAGTAGGTTAAAAGGTCAGCACAGCACTGTGGGCTGAAGGGTCTGTATAGGGCTGTAGCATTCTATCACTCTCAGTCCTGGGCAGAGGGAACATTAACTGTGAGTGTGGGGAGTGCACACAGCACGCTAAATAAAACTGAATATCTTACAGATCTCACCTTGTGTATCCCTGCCTTGGTTGACCGCTGCCCCCGAAAACTGATTGAAATTTCAGTACATTTGACAACAATACATCTCCGGCACTTTTTTATTTGTTAAGTAGCAAATAATGTTTTTCCTTACACGGACAATTAAATAACGAAGAATATCTTGTAGATTGTTTCTGTGGTCCCTGTTTATGGCTCAAAGTAGAAATATGGGGATTAACAGAGATGAGGAGGAATTTCTTTAGCTAGAGGGTAGTGAATCTATGGAATTCATTGCCAAAGACAGCCGTGGCAGCCAAGTCATTGGGTGTATTTAAAGCAGAGGTTGATAGATTCTTGATTAATCGGGGTATCAAAGGTTACAAGGGAAGGCAGGAGAATAGGGCTGAGAGGGATAATAAATCAGCCATGATGGAAAGGTGGAAGTAAACTTGATGTCTCATAGTCTTAAACCACATGAAGGACCCAGGAAAGAGGGTCTGGGTTGGTACCTGATATCTGGTAACTCTTGGTGGCCATTTATACCCAGATGTGCAAGGTGGGTGATGGCAGCTGAGTTTGATGTTTGGACATAACCCCTGTGAAACCTCTCCTCCATCAGCAGGTTCAGAAGCACGTTCCCACTGAACAAGGAACCAACTACACCCGGTCAAGCATCACCATGGCAACGCCGACCGCAGAGTCGGCCATCTCCCTGTACACAATGGGCAGCGTGAAGATCTTCTCCAGCTCCTGCTTCAGGACCGGATTCCTGGCCAGCGCACTGCCACTGCCCACGATCCTGCGCACACCAGACTCAGCCAGCCACTGGACGGGCAGCATGGAGTGCAGGTTGTTCACCACGCCGCGGCACAGCGCTCTGATCACGTGGCCCAGCGAGAGGTTGCAAGGGGAGATGTTGGTGACGCAGCCCAGCCGGCCCGGCAAGTGCCTCTCTCCAAACACGGTGGCCTCCACCACGAGGTCAGTGTGGGCGACGCTTAACGCTGAGTTTATTGCCTGGGAGTAGATGGTGGGATCAGGGACATCCAGACCTGTGGGGGCCAAGATAAGACCAGTCAGCCTTGAACTCGTCGAGAAGAAGTGAACACTGGTGGCACACTAGCGTCGGTTAGTATAACGGTATTACAGCACCAATGATCTGGGTTCGATGACTGTAAGGAGTTTGTACGTTCTCCCCATGACCATGTGGGTTTCCTCCGGGTGCTCCAGTTTCCTCCCACAGTCCAAAGACGTACCAGTTAGAGTTGGTGAGTTGTGGCCATGCTATGTTGGCAATGGAAGTGTAGAGACACTTGCAGGCTGCCCCAGCACATCCTTGGACTGTGTGAGTTGTGAAAACAACACGTTTCATTGAGTGTTTTGGTGAACATGTGACAAATAAAATTCATCGTTATCTATCTGGAGCCATGGACAGATGCACAAATTAATCCAATCTGACTGATGTTCATAGAACAAAGGCATTAAACATCTCTGCTGAGTGCCATGGGAGCATAGCAGTTAGCTCGAAGCTGTTACAGGTCAGAGTGTTCCAGTTCAGTTCTGGTGCCATTCTATGGGGAGTGTCTGTACCGTCCCCCAGTGACCACATGGGTTTCCTCTGGCTGCTCTGGTTTCCTCCCCCAGTAGTTGGTCATTGTAAATTGCCAGTGATTAGATTACGGTTAATCGGGGAGAGGGGTGGGGACGCAGATGAATGGAGAAACAGGAAGGAAGTGTTTGAAGGGGAGAATGGTGGCAAGGACGGTGACGGTGATCTGTCAGGTTTTGTTTATTCCTTCGAGCACGCAGTGCTGTCTTACCAAATTCCTGCATCCACTGTTTCAACATGCTGACAAAAGAGGACAGGACATTCCCACCGTTGAGCGCTGCTGCTACAGCCAGGTACATCCCGTCCAGGTATGGGAAATACGCGACACTGCTGGTGGTGTTGGGACAGTCTGGTGGCTGGAAGTTGGGTGGCAGGGCAAAGCACAGCTGGGCAGATGTGCTGATGTTCAAAACTGGAAATGAAGGGAGATGTTAATCAGTGGCTGCTTAGAGACAACCATCTCCTGAATACACTCGGAGAACAGGGAGACACACGTGAATCCAAGTACTCTGAAACCTTGTCCAAACCAATGGAGACAACACGTTCCTACCACTGAGGTCAGGCTATCTGGCAGATAATCTTTCTTCTGCCTCCCTCCCCTCTTAAAGAGTGGAATGACATTTGCAATTTTCCAGCCTTCCAGAACCATGCAAGAATCCATTGAATCTTGAAAGATCATTACCAATGCCTCCAGAATCCCTTCAGATACCTCCTTTGGAACCCTGGGGTGTAGTCCGTCTGCTCCAGGTGACTTATCCATCTCCAGACGTCTCAGGCACCTTCTCCTTATTCGTAGCAATGACACTCACTTCGGGCCCTGACACTGTTGAATTTCTGGCACACTGCTTCCACAGTGAAGACTGATGCAAAATAGAGTCACAGAGCTCTACAGTACAGAATCAGGCCGTTCAGCCCATCTAGTCTGCCTAATCCCATTGACCTGCATCTGGACTATAGCCCTCCCATTCAGGTACCTATCCAAATTTCTCTTAAATGATGAAAATACTTACTCAGTTCATTTGCCATTTCTTTATCCCCCATTACTACCTCTCTAGTATCATTTTCTAGTGTTTCAATATCCACTCCTGTCTTCCTTTTACTCTTTATGTGTCTGAAAACAACTTTTGGTATCCTCTTTTATATTATTGGCTAGCTTACTTTCATATTTCATCTTTTCTCTCCTTATTGCTTTTTTATTTGCCTTCTGTTGGTTTTTCAAAGCTTTCCAATCAAATAGTTTCCATCTAATTTTACTCTATTGTATGCCATACCCATCCTTTGCTTTTATGCTGTCTTTGACTGCCCTTGTCCACTGTGTTCAGACAGTAGGCTCCATGTGTCTGAACAGAAGGCCAAGCAAGATGCACTAGCTCAATGAAGTGAAGTTAAGCCCTTTCCTGTACTCCTACCAGCATCAGTCTTGTTGGCCATGCAGCAGTATACGGAGCATTGTAAATCGCCCAGGGCCACACCAACGTCCGTTCCCTCCGGCACACAGCACCATTCACAAATGGTCTTTCCAGCCACTGAACCCGATTCCATGATGTCCGGTAGCAAACGTGTGGGGAATCCTGACTCTGTCAATCTGCAAGACGAAGGAATGAAAATAGCTGTGTTCTTGAGTGCTTTATCCCGTGTCCAAGCTGGGCTGGACCCGGAATAGGTTAATTCTAATGCTCAAAGTTTTTACCATTATTCATAGAGCACCCTTCAGCCCATCTATAGACAATAGACAATAGGTGCAGAAGTAGACCATTCGGCCCCTCGAGTCTGCACCGCCATTCTGAGATCATGGCTGATCATTCACTATCAACACCCAGTCCCTGCCTTGTCCCGATATCCCTTGATTCCCCTATCCATCAGATATCTATCCAGCTCCTTCTTGAAAGCATCCAGAGAATTGGCCTCCACCGTCTTCCGAGGCAGTGCATTCCACACCTCCACAACTCTCTGGGAGAAGAAGCTCTTCCTCAACTCTGTTTTAAATAACTGACCTCTTATTCTCAATCCATGCCCTCTGGTACTGGACTCTCCCAACATCTGGAACATATTTCCTGCCTCAATCCTATCAAATCCTTTAATTATCTTAAACGTTTCAATCAGATCCCCTCTCAATCTCCTCAATTCCAGGGTGTACAAGCCCAATCTCTCCAATCTCTCTGCGTAAGACAGCCCTGCCATCCCAGGAATCAACCTAGTGAATCTACGCTGCACTTCCTCAATTGCCAGAATGTCCTTCCTTAAACCTGGAGACCAAAACTGTACACAATATTCCAGGTGTGGTCTCACCAGGGCCCTGTACAAATGCAAAAGAACATCCTTGCTCTTGTATTCAATTCCCCTTGTAACAAAGGCCAACATTCCATTTGCCCTCTTCACTGCCTGTTGCACTTGCTCATTCACCTTCATTGACTGGTGAACTAGGACTCCTAGGTCTCTTTGCATTTCTCCCTTACCTAACTCGACACCGTTCAGACAATACTCTGCCCTCTTGTTCCAGCTTCCAAAGTGGATAACTTCACATTTATTCACATTGAATGACATCTGCCAAGTATCTGCCCACTCACTCAGCCTATCCAAGTCTCCCTGTATTCTCCTAACGTCCTCTTCGCATGTCACACTGCCACCCAGTTTAGTATCGTCAGCAAACTTGCTGATATAGTTTTCAATGCCCTCATCTAAATCATTGACATAAATCGTAAAGAGCTGTGGTCCCAATACAGAGCCCTGTGGTACCCCACTAGTCACTTCCAGCCAGTCTGAGAAACACCCATTCACTGCTACCCTTTGCTTTCTATCTGCCAACCAGTTTTCTATCCATGTTGAAACCCTGCCCCCAATGCCATGAGCTCTGATTTTACTCACCAATCTCCTATGTGGCACCTTATCGAATGCCTTCTGAAAATCTAGGTACACAACATCTACTGACTTACCCTCGTCTAACATCCTTGTTACACCCTCAAAAAACTCCAACAGATTAGTCAAGCATGATTTGCCCTTGGTAAATCCATGCTGGCTCGGCCTAATCCTATTTCTGCCATCTAGATGTGCCACTATTTCATCCTTAATAATGGACTCAAGCATCTTCCCCACGACTGACGTTAGGCTAACAGGGCGATAGTTCTCAGTTTTCTCCTTCCCTCCCTTCTTGAAAAGTGGGACAACATTAGCCACTCTCCAATCTTCAGGAACTGATCCTGAATCTAAGGAACATTGGAAAATGATTACCAATGCATCCGCAATTTCCTGAGCCACCTCTTTTAGAACCCTCGGATGCAGACCATCTGGACCCGGGGATTTATTAGCCTTCAGTCCTACCAGTCTACTCATCACAGTTTCTTTCCTAATGTCAATCTGTCTCAATTCCTCTGATATCTTATGACCCTGGCCCATCCATACATCTGGGAGATTGCTTGTGTCCTCCCTGGTGAAGACAGATCTAAAGTATGCATTAAATTTTGTTGCCATTTCCCTGTTTCCCATAACAATTTCTCCCAATTCATTCTTCAAGGGGCCAGCATTGTTCTTTACTATCTTCTTTCTCTTCACATAGCTAAAAAAGCTTTTGCTATCCCCTTTTATATTCCTGGCTAGACTGAGCTCATACCTGATTTTTTCTCTCCGTATTGCTTTTTTAGTTAAGATCTGCTGTTCCTTAAAACTTTCCCAATCATCTGTATTCCCACTCATCTTAGCCCTGTCATACTTCTTTTTCTTTAATGCTATACAATCTCTGACTTCCTTTGTCAACCACTGTGGCCCCTTCCCCCTCTTTGAATCCTTCCTTCTCATTGGAATGAACTGCATTTGCATCTTTTGTATTATGCCCAAGAATATCTGCCACTGCTGATCCACTGTCTTTCCTGCCAGGGCATCCGCCCATTTAACTTTGGCCAGCTCTTCCCTCATGGCTCCGTAGTCTCCTTTATTTAATTGCAACACTGACACCTCTGATCTGCCCTTATCCCTCTCAAATTGTAGATAAAAACTTATCATGTTATGATCACTACTTCCTAATGGCTCCTTTACTTCAAGATCACTTATCAATTCCTGTGCATTACACATCACCAAGTCCAAAATAGCCTCGTTCCTGGTTGGCTCAAGCACAAGCTGTTCCAAAAATACATCCCTTAGGCACTCCACAAACTCCCTATCCTGGGGTCCAGCACCTACCTGATTCTCCCAGTCCACCTGCATGTTGAAATCTCCCATAACGACTGCATTACCTTTAGCACATGCCAATGTTAACTCCCTAATCAACTTGTACCCAATATCCACGCTACTGTTTGGGGGCCTGTACACAACACCCATTAGGGTCTTTTTACCCTTACTGTTCCTCAGCTCAATCCACACAGACTCTACTTCCCCTGTTCCCAAGTCACCTCTTGCTAAGGACTGAATCTCATTCCTCACCAACAGGGCCACACCACCCCCTCTTCCCATATTTCTGTCTCTACGATAGCACGTATACCCTGGTACACTCAATTCCCAGGCCTGATCCCCTTGCAGCCATGTCTCCGTTATCCCAACAATATCGTAGTTCCCCATTTTCATCTGAGCTTCAAGCTCATCTGTCTTATTTCTGACACTACGCGCATTCAAGTATAGAATTCTTAGCCCATTCCTCCTCTCTTTGCTTAAAACACTGTCTACTGTACCTAACCCAGCTCCTTGAACTTCCATCGGGCAAATTGCACCCTGAATTTTGATGACCTTCTCAAGATCACCCAAACCTTGTACACATTTAACCCCATGCACCTTCTGACCAACCCTCTGGATCTGGATCCCTGCCCCCTGCACATCTAGTTTAAACCTCCCCGAGCAGCACTGGCAAGTACTCCTGCAAGAATGTTAGTACCCCTCCGGTTCAGATGTAGACCATCCCTTCGAAACAGATCCCAATGTCCCTGGAACAAAGACCAATTACCCAAAAACCTGAACCCTTCCTTCCTGCACCATGCTCTCAGCCTCGTATTAATGTGCATAATCATTCTATTCTTCGCCTCACTTGCACGTGGCACAGGTAGCAATCCCGAGATTGTCACCCTGGAGGTCCTGCCTTTCAGCTTCACTCCTAACTCCCTGAACTCTCTAAGCAGGACCCCCTCACTCACCTTACCTACATCATTGGTCCCTACATGGACCACTACATCTGGGTTCATGCCCTCACTCTTAAGAATAGCCTGCACCCGATCTGAGATGTCCCGGACCCTGGCACCAGGGAGGCAACATACCATCCGAGACTCCCGATCTGCCCCACAAAATCTCCTATCTGCCCCCCTAACTATAGAGTCCCCTAAAGCTATCGCTCTCTTCTCTTCCCTCCTTCCCTTTCTTGTTGAGGGTTCAACCTCTGTGCCAGAGGCAGGACCACTACAACTCATTCCTGGTAGGTCATCCCCATCAACAGTATCCAGTACGGTATACTTATTGTTAATGGGAATGGCCGCAGGGGTGCTCTGCTCTCTCTGCCTGCTCCCCCTGCCTCTCTGGACCGTCACCCATCTGCCTACTTCTTGGTTTTTTGGTGTGACTACCTCCTGATAACTCCTATCTATCTCTGCCTCCACCTCCCAAATGATCCGTAGTTCATCCAGCTCCTGCTCCAATTCCCTAACTCGGTCTGATAGGAGCTGCAGCTGGACGCACCTTTTGCAGGTGTGGTCATCAGGGACAACTGTGTTGACCCTGACCTCCCACATACTGCATACGGAGCACACCACTGCTCTGACTGTCTCTCCCATACCTGAACTGGATTAATAGAATGTCTAAAAAGCAGCTAGCGACCTTACCTTCTTCCCCTCAGCGAGCAATCACACAAGCTTACCGAAGTCCCCTTACTCTGCAGCCCACTTAGCCAAAGCCCAGGACTCTGCTTCCACGGACTCCGCTGCCCGCTCTGACAAGAAGTCCTGCCTTTTAAAGTGCGCGCTCGACGCTGACGTCACTCGCGTCTGCGCAGTTCCCCCTCCTCCACAGGTATTGACCAGGTAGGCTTAAATCCTACCTACACGGTCGAATTCTCTGAGCTCCCAGCTGAATCACAAGCTGTAACTTGCTCCCGGATTCAAATGGTCCATTCTGTACTGTTATTCTGCCTCATCCCATCAGGACCAGGACCTGGACCATAACCCATGTATTCCCCTGTCCATATTCTTTTCCAAACCTCAATTAAATGTTGAAATTGAACCCGAATCCACAATTTCTGCTGGCAGCTCGTTCCACACACTCACCATCGTCTGAGTGAAGAAGTTTCCCCTCAGGTTCCCCTTAGATATTTCACTTTTCACCCTTAACCCCTAACCCCTAGTTGTAGTCTCACTCAAGCCCAGTGGAAAAAGCCGGCTTGCCATGACTCTGTCTGTACCCCTCATCATTTTGTAAGCCTCTGTCGAATCTTCTCTCACTCCAGTGTCAGGCCAAACAAGATGATTCAAACACAAACTGTGTGACCCACTTCTAACTGCTGACTATGGGGAATGTGGTTCCATCAGAAATTGTGTGACATTGTTTGACGTTAGCTTTTCTGGTGCAGACTCACATTTGCAGATTCCAAGTGCCACATCTGGTATTAAAATACCCCCAGCTGGCAGCATTCTGGGCAGACATCAGAGGTTTCCTGAGCCCACACAGGGCAGCAACAACGTAGTCTTGGATGGTCCCTGCTGCAGTAAAGTTCTGCAGAAACTGGTGTCTGGAAAGCAAGGTAACGAGATTACATTTCAGACAACTTAAAAAGTGCCTTCATGTTGAAAGTAAATTGCAGAAATAGTCCCCGACTTCTACAGAGTTTTGAAACTTCTTTCGGGCATTAAGTTTGACAGTGTTGCTGATGGAGAAGATGTTCATCTCAGATTATCACCACCTTAGGCACCACGGTCAACATGACACTATTACAGCTCGGGCAGTCGGAGTTCGGTGTTCAGCTGTAGGGAGTCTGTGCCCCATGGCCACATGGGTTTCCTCCCACAGTCCAAAGATGCACCTGTTGGTAGGTTAATCGGTCATTGTTAATTGTCCCATGGTTAGGCTAGTGTTAAATCGGGGGTTGCTAGGTGGTGCAGTTTGTAGGGCTGGAAGGGCCTGTTCCATGTTGTATCTCTAAATAAAATAATAAAAATTTATTCCAGGAAGATTTTGCAGTCTTGCACTTTTAGAGCAGTTTGTCATTGAGCCTACTAGGGGATCAGCTATACTGGATTGGGTGTTACATAATGAACTGGAGGCGATTAGGAACTCTTAGGAGCTGTGATCACAATATGATTCAGTTCAACTTGAAAGTTGATAGGGAGAAAGTAAAGTCTGATGTAGCAGTATTTCAGTGGAATAAGGGAAATTACAGTGGTGTGAGAGAGGAGTTGGCTGAAGTAACTTGGAAGGAGATGCTGGCAGGGATGACAGCAGAGCAGCAATGGATTGAGTTTCTGGGAAAAATGAAGAAGGCACAGGACAGATGTATCCCAAAAACAAATACTCAAGTGGCAAAATAGTACAAAAACAGTAGCAGACAAGGGCAGTCAAAGCTAATATAAAAGCAAAAGAGGGGACATACAACAAAGCAAAAAGTTAGCAGGAAGCTAGAGGATTTGGAAGCTTTTAAAAACCTACAGAAAACAACTAAAAGAAACATTAGGAGGAAAAAGATGAAATATGAAAGCAAGCTGGCAAACAATATCAAGGTGGATAGAAAAAGCCTCTTCAAGCATATAAAAAATAAAAGAAAGATGAAAGTTGACATAGAGCCACAAGAAAATGAGGTCGGAGAAATAATAACGGGGTACAAGGAGATGGCAGGTGAACTAAGTGAGTATTTTGCATCAGTCTTCACTGTGGAAGAAACTAGCAGCGTGCCAGGTGTTGAAGGGTGTGTGGGAAGAGAAGTGAGCGCAGTTACTATTCCAAGGGAGAAGGTGTTCAAAAAGCTGAAAGACCTAAAGGTATATATGTCACCCAGACCAGATGAACTGCACCCTAAGGTTCTGAAAGAGGTAGTGGTAGCAATTGTGGAGGTATTAGTAATGATCTTTCAAAAATCACTGGACTTTGGCATGGTTCTGAAGGAATGGGAAATTGCAAATATCACTCTTTAAGAAAGGAAGGAGGCAGCAGAAAGGAAATTATAGACCAGTTAGCCTGACCTCAGTGGTTGGGAAGACATTAGAGTCAATTGTTAAGGATGAGGTTATGAAGTACTTGGTGACACAGTCAGCATGGTTTCCTTCTTGGAAAATCTTGCCTGATGAACCTGTTACAATTCTTTGTGAAGATTACAAGTAGGATAGATAAAGGGGATGTAGTGGATGTTGTACATTTGGATTTTCAGAAGGCCTTTGACAAGGTGCCACACATGAGGCTGCTTACCAAGTTAAGAACCCATATTACAGGAAAGTTACTGGCATGGTTAGAGCATTGGCTGATTGGTAGGAGGCAGCAAGTGGGAATAAAAGGATCATTTCTGGTTGACTAGTGGTGTTCTGCAGGGGTCTATGTTGGGACAGCTTCTTTTTATGCTGTATATGAATGATTTAGATGATGGAATAGATGGCTTTGTTGCCAAGTTTGCAAATGCATGGTCAAGCACTTTAGTAGAAGAAATAAATGTGTAGACTATTTTCTAAATGGGGAGAAAGTCCAAAAATCGGAGATGCAAGGGGACTTGGGAGTCCTTGTGCAGAACATCCTGTAGTTTAACTTGCAGGTAGAGTCAGTGGTGAGGAAGGCAAATGCTGAAATTTAGAAGAATGTTGAAAAGCTTAGATTGAGTAGATGTGGAAAGGACGTTTCCCATGGCAGGGGAAGTCTTGGACAAGAGGGCACAGCCTCAGGATAGGGGGGCATCCATTTAAAACAGATGCGGAGAAATTTCTTTAGCCAGAGGGTGGTGAATTTGTGGAGTTTGTTACCACAGGCAGCCGCGGAGGCTAAGTCGATGGGTGTATTTAAGGCGGAGATCGATAGGTTCTTGATTGGCCATTGCATCAAAGGTTACGGGGAGAAGGTCGGGGAGTGGGGCTGAGGAGGGGAAAGAAGGATCAGCCATGATTGAATGGCGGAGCAGACTTGATGGGCCAAATGGCCTAATTCTTCTCCGACATCTTATGGCCTATATGTGCTGTGTGTGACTGCTGGTATTGTGTTTTGCAATTTGGCGGTATTCACGTGTATGGTTGAATGACAACTGAACTCGAGAAACAGTCTGGGAAGTTTGAGATGGTGAAGTCACTTTATAAATGCAATTCTCTCTCTCTTTACACTGACCTGGATTTCAGGAACAAAAACCTTTATGCTTTAGAAAAGCTGGTAAATCTTGATTGTGCCTGAGAGAAAGTGCAGAGCCATCTACCTGTTTCTCGTGTACCAGAAAAGGGTGGCACAGCCGAAGCCAGAGGCGAGGGTGAGGTGGGAGTCGGGCTGCGGGAGTGAGGCGAGAAAATCGTTGTGACACCGACCATCTTGCCATGTGACCAGGTGACTCGTCTCCCCAGGCTGGAAGGTGAAGCCGGCTTCAACCTCCTGCCACTTGCATCCTGTAAAGAGTAGATCGAACAGCCATTTGATGCAGTGATTTAGACAGGGTAAAGTAGATAGCAGTGATTCTGGGATCTCAGACCAGGCAACAAACCCCAAGATGAACAGGGGTTTGGTGAGGGTCAGTATGTCACCAAACGCTCCAGCAAATTGCTACAGGTATGTGGTGGAGAGCGATCCAGAACATCTTCAAGGAGTGAGGCCTCTAAAAAGCATCATCCATCATTCAGGACCCCCTCACCCAGATCATGCCTTGTTCTCGTTGCTACCATCAAAGTGAAATTTATTGTCAGAGTACATACACATCACCACATATAACTTGAGGCTATTTCTCTTCGGGCAAACTTTGCAAATCTGTAGAACAGTAACTGTAAACATCAGGAACTGTAAACTGTAACCAAACTGTGCAAATGCAGACATAAATAAATAGCAATAAACAATGAGAGCATGAATTAACAAGATAAAAGAGTCCTTAAATGAATGTAGCTATCCCCTTTTGTTCAAGAGCCTGATGGTTGAAAGTTAGCAACTGTTCTTGAACCTGGTGCTGTGAGTCCTAAGGCCCCTTTGCTTTCTACTTGACGGCAACAGTGAGAACAGAGCATGGCTTGAGTGGTGAGGACCTTTGATGATGGATGCTGCTTTTCTACGGCAGCATTTCATGTAGATGTGCTCAGTGGTTGGGAGTGTTTTACCTGTTGATGTACTGGGCCAAATCCACTACCTTTTGTAGGATTTCCATCCAAAGACATTGGTGTTTCCGTACCAGGCTGTAAAGCAGCCAGTCAGCACACTTTCCACCACACATCTTATAGACATTTGCCGAGGTTTTTGATGACATGCCAAATCTCCACAGACACCTGAGGAGGTAGAGGCATTGTTGTGCTTTCTTCACAATTATAATTATATGATGGGTCCAGGACAGATCCTCTGAGAGAGTGACACCCAGGAATTAAATCCTCTGATGATTTCTGGCTCACGGACCTCTGGTTTTCCTCTCCTGAAGTCTACAATCAGTTCCATGGTCTTACTGACATTGAGTAAGAGGTTGTTACTACACCACTCAGTCTCCCTCCTGTGTGCTGATTCATCACCAGTGATCACCACAACAGTGGTCTCATCAGCAAACTTGTACATGGTGTTGGAGCTGTGCTCAGCCACACAGCCCCGTAAAGTGCTCCTGTGTTGATAGAGATTGTGGAGGAAGTTTTTGCAATCCTAACTCACTGGGGTCTGCAAATGAGGATATCCAGGATCCAATTGCAAGAGTGATATTGAGGCCCAGATCTTAGAGTTTACTGATTAGTCTTGAGAGGATGATTGTATTAAATGCCAAGCTGTAATCGATAAAGAGCATCCTGATGTGTGCATCTTTGCTGTCCACACGTTCTGTGGTCATGTGAAGAGCCAATGAGATTGTATCTGCTGTAGATCTGTTCCTTCGGTAGATGAATTGAAGTGAATCCAAGTCACCATTCAGACAGGAGCTGATATACTTCAACACCAGCCTCTCAAAGCACTCTCGGGAAGCAGGTACAGAAGCCTGAAGGCTCATACTCAGTGATCCAGAAACAGCTTCTTCCCCTCTGCCATCTGATTTCTGAATGGACACTGAACCCATGAACTCTACCACACTACTTTTTATTTCTATTTTTGCACAACTTATTTAACTATTTAACATGTACTTATAGCAATTCAGTTTTTTCTCTCTCTATTGCAAAGACAACAAATTTCATGACATATTAAACCTGCTACAGAGACTAAGATGAAGCTGACTAATTTTACAACTTTCTGTAGCTTCTTTTGGTCCTGTGCTGTAGTTCTCCATGGTACATCTATAGAAGTTTTCGAGTGTTTTAGTTGACAAACCAGATCTCTTCAAACTCCTAATGAAGTATAGCCGCTACCTTGTCTTCTTTATAACTGCATCGATATGTTGGGATCAGTTTAGATCCTCAGAGACATTGACACCCAGGAACTTGAAGCTGCTCACTCTCTCCACTTCTGATCCCTCTATGAGGATTGTTATGTGTTCCTTCATTTTACCCTTCCTGAAGTCCACAATCAGCTCTTTCGTCTTACTGACGTTGAGTGCCAGGTTGTCACTGTGACACTGCTCAACTAGCTGGTATATCTCACTCCTGTACGCCCTCTCATCATCACCTGAGATTTTGCTAACAAAGGTTGTATTGTCAGCAAATTTATAGATGGTATTTGAGCTACTGTATGCCTAGCCACACAGTCTTGTCTATATTGACAGTAGAGCAGTGGGCTAAGCACTGAGATGCACCAGTGTTGATTGTCAACGAGGAGATGTTATCACCAATCCGCACAGATTGTGGTCTTCTGGTTATGAAGTTGAGGATCCAATTGCAGAGTGAGATACAGGGGTCCAGGTTCTGTAACTTAGCAGTCAGTACTGTGGGAATGATGGTATTAAGTGCTGAGAATAGTTGATGAACAACATCCTGACATCGGTGTTTGTGTTGTCCAGGTGGTCTAAAGCCGTGTGGAGAGCCACTGAGATTGTGTCTGCCACTGACCTATTATGGCGATAAGCAAACTGCAGTGGGTCCAGGTCCTTGCTGAGGCAGGAGTTCAGTCCAGTCATAACCAACCTCACAAAGCATTTCATCACTGTAGATGTGAGTGCTACCAGGTGATGGTCATTAAGACAGCTCACGTTATTCTTCTTAGGCACTGGTATAATTGTTGCCTTTTTGAAGCAAGTGGGAACTTCTGACAGTAGCAGTGAGAGATTGAATGCTCCCACCAGTTGGTTGGCACAAGTTTTCAGAGCCTTACCAGGTACCCTATTGTGGCCTGCTGTCTTATGAGGATACAGCCTAGTATCAGCCTCCGAGACAGAGACCACAGGGTCACCAGCTACAGCAGGGATCTTAACAGCTGTAGTTATATTCTCCCTTTCAAAGAAGGCGCTGAGCTCACCCGGTAGTGAAACATCGCTGCCATTCATGCTATTGGGCTTCACTTTGTAGGAAGTCATGTCCTACAAATCCTGCCAGAGTTGCCGTGCATCTGATGTCACCTCCAACCTCGTTTGGAACAACTGCAGCATACTTATCCAGGTTTGAAGATGAATCCTGAATACAGTTCAGTCCATCAATTCAAAACAGTCCTGTAGGCGCTCCTGTGCTTCCCTTGTCCATACTTTCTTGGTCCTCACTACTGGTGCTGCAGTCTTCAGTCTCTGCCTGTACTCAGGGAGTAGAAGTACAGCCAGGTGATCAGACCTTCTGAAGTAAGTTTACCCTCATTACTGATCTTCAACCATTTGTGTCCATTTTCAATCAATCAATAGTGTCTTCTGGAGGGCACAGTTGCCAGATCAAACTCAAGCGAACAACTAATCATGGAAATCCTGATGGATTGTATTCTTGGAAAAGGAAATACCTGAAAAATTTACAAAAGAGGACTCTTCTCGATGTATCCTCCCTAATGCAAATCGAAAGTATCCTTATTACAGTAGAGGTGATCCAAAGGGAAACCATGCTGTCTCAGGTCTACGTGGCCACCAAGAATGGCTGAACGTGCAGCAGAAATTCCAGTTCCCCAGTTTTACCAGTGCCTGGATGAACTTGCCCTTGATAGGGGTTGGCTCATGTGGGATTGAGAGTTGCTGTACCATACAAGCTGAGAGATAAAGTGCTGGAGGAGCTCCACGCTGGTCATCTAGGCATGGTCAAAATGAAAGCTTTGGCTCAAAGGTTTGTCTGGTGGCCTAGGATAGATCAGCAGATTAAACAGCTTGCCATGCAGGATTTGGGATGCCAGAAGAAAGGTGTCCAGAGCTGTCCCAGGCATCTCCTACAACCACCATCGAGGAGGTCCCAGAACATGAGATTGTATCACAGCCATAAGACTGACCATTCAAACAGAGTGAACCCCCAGCCACACCATCCCCCCTTTTCAGGAAAGATGGTATCCCACAAAAGTTAGAAATCCTCCACAGTGATAAATCTTCAGGCCTGAATGGGACAATTTAAAATTTACTATGCTGCAGATGTCTGTATCATCATTGTATTATACAGTAAACTGTGTGTATGTATACTTATGTAAGATGACTAGAGAGCAATTTGCTATGTATTTGAGTTGGGATGAATTTTATATTAAGTTGGAGTTTATAACTATGTAGGGAGTGTGTAGTGCCTTTAATACTTCAGTAATATTGTAAATATATTGTTTGATGAAGCATTCTTTGTTGCTTATATAATGCATTACGGGTTATTTGTTAAAGTATGTGAATTGCATACATTATCATGCCACTGCGTCATAAGTAGAGTTACAAAATATAACACGACCACCTTAAAATTATGCCCCCTTGTATTAGCCATTTGGGCCCTGGGAAAAGTCTTCGCTGTGCTTCTCATCATCTTGTATACTTGTTCAAGTCGCCTCTCATTCTCCTTCTCTTCAAAGAAAAAAGCCCTAATTCACTCATAAAACATACTCTCTAATCCAGGCAGCATCTTGGTAAATCTCCTCTGCACCCTCTCTGAAGCTTCCAAATTGATACAAAGAATAAGATTCTGTTATAAAAGGATAAGATGGATGATTTCAGTTGTGTGCAGAACAAACTGAAGACTGAGTTTAACTGGGCTCCGAACTGTGATCTCCCTCCATTCTAAACCTCTGTGAGCACGGGCAGGTTCATTCCGCTGCCTTCTGGAGTTACCTTCTTCGTTCCACAGCACAACTCCGTGCATCTGTCCGGAGACTCCGATCCTTGCCACTCTGCCGAGACGTTCTCTGGGCAGTGCCATGACACAGCAGTGAAGGGCAGACACGATCTTACCGACATCCTGCTCCCGAGCCTGGAACGGCAATTGGGATGAAGCAGTTGCCACACTTTATCACTCTCTCCCCCTCCCTCTTTATCTCTCACTCTCCCTGAGTTCTGTCCTTCATTTTCTCATAATGTTTGACCTGTGATTAGCTTAGTACGTTTATGAAAGGCTGACTCGGTAAACTCAATGCGTGGAATCCACGGCGATTTGCTAGACTAGATTCAGAGCTGGTTTTCCCACAGAAGACAGAGGGGTTATTCTGGCTGGCGGTCTATGACCAGTGGTGTTCTGCACAGACCCCTGTTGTTTGTGATATACATAAATGACGGACAATACATGGACTGTCTGATTTAGTAAGACTGCAGATTGATGTGACAATTGTGAATAATGAAGAAAAGTGTTCAAAGAAGACAGTGGGATACAGATCAGCTGGAGATTTGGGCAGAAGGTTAGCGGATAGAGTTCAAGTGTGAGGTGTTGTAATGTCAGGGGAAAATGTACAGTTAATCGCAGAACCCTGAGCAGCACTGATGTACAGTGGGGTCTCGGGCTGAAGGTCTGCAGCTCCCTGAAAGTGGCAACACAGTAGATACAGTGAAGATGTTCACTGTGTGTTTGCCTTCACTGGTCACAGATCGAGTATGTAGGTCAGGAGGACGTAATGTAGATGTAAAAATCTTTATTTAGTCTGTACTGAGTGCAGCCTCCTCTCTGTAGACTGTCTACACTTCCCACAGTTTCAGTAAAGCAGTCAGCATAATCAAAGACCCACACACCCAGACATTCTCTCTTCTCACCTCTCCCGTCGGGCAGAAGATACAAGAACCTGGAAGCTTGTGCCACCAGGCTCGAGGACAGCTTCCACTCCACTGTGACCAGACACTTGTATGATAAGATGGACTCTGTGTTCACACTCTACCTTGTTATCATTTGCACTTTATCAGTTGCCTGTGCTGCATTTTTTTGTTAGTTGTTACACTTTATTCTGCTTTGTTACTGTTTACTTGCAAATACTTGCTCCACAGAAAACATTCTGAGACTGTAAAAGCTGTTTTAAGATGCATGATTCTTCAAATTTATCAGGAACCATCTTTTAGAACTTTGAACAGTACAGCACAGGACCCTTCGGCCCACAATGTTGTGCTGGCCCTCTAACCTATTCTAACCATGTCATGCTGAGGCTTTATAATGCATTGGCCAGACCACACTGGGAGTACCGTGAGCAGCTTTGGACCCCTTATCTAAGAAAAGTTGTGTTGGCATTGCAAAGGGTTCAAAGGAAGTTTACAAGAATGTTCCAGGAAATGAAAGGGTTTACATATTAGGTGCATTTGATGGCTCTGGGCCTGTACTCACTGGAGTTTAGGAGAATGAGGGAGGGATCCAATTAAAATCTATTGGATATTAAAAAGCCACAGTAGAGTTGATGTGGACAGGTTGCTTCCTATAGTGGGGAAGTCTAGGACCAGAGGGCACAGCCTCTGAATAGAAGGACGTCCATGAAGAGTAATTTTTTTAGCCAGAGGTTTCCAATGTCTAATGGCCTACCCCAAGATCAATCTGACCCTTCCCTCCCACACAGCCCTTCAATTTTTATTCATCCATGTGCCCAAGAGTTTTTAAAATATCTTTAATATTTCTGCCTCCCATGGCACTGCATTCCATGCACCCCCTCCCCATCATCGTCATTATGTGCTGTGTGATATGACATGGGCAATTATGGTCTCATAGCCATGATTGTTGTTGGCAAACTTTTCTGCAAAAGTAGTTTGCCATTGCCTTCTTCTGGGCAGTATCTTTACAAGACGGGTGACCCCAGCCATTATCAATACTCTTCAGAGATTGTCCGCCTGGTGTCAGTGATCACATAATCAGGACTTGTGATCTGCACTGGCTGCTCATACGACCATCCACCCCTTGCTCCCATGGCTTCACCTGACCCTGATCCAGGGGCAATGCAGGGGCTACACCTTGCCCAAAGATGACCTGCTGGCGAGTGGAGAGAAAGACCACATTACTCCTCCTTTGGCAGAGGTGTACCTCCACACCGTCCCCCAATGCATCCACTGCTCTGTAAAAAAAAAAATCTACCTCCTGCATCCTCCATACTTTCTTCCAAACACCTTCAGGTTATGAGCAACATGCACAAAATGCTGGAGGACTCAGTAGGCCAGGCAGCATCTATGGAGAGGAATGAACAGTCGACGTTTCAGTCTGAAACCCTTTGGCAGGACTGGAAAGGAAGGGGAAAAAGCCAGAATAAGAAGTGGGGTGAGGGGAAGGGTTACAAGCTGGCACATGACAGGTGAGACCAGGTGAGGAGTGAAGGTGGGTGGGTGGATGGATGGGGGAAGAGGAATGAAGTAAAAAGCTGGGAGGTGTTAGGAGGAAAAGGTAAAGGAATGAAGAAGGAGAAATCTGATAGGAGTGGAGAGTGGATCATGGAAGAAAAGGAAGGAGGAGGGGCACTGGGGGGGAGGTGATAGGCAGGTAAAAGCCCAAAGTAGGAAATAGATGCGAAGAGGGAGGGGGGAAATCAATGTTCATGCTGTAAGTTTGGAGGCTACCTAGACAGAACACGAGATGTTGCTCCTCCACGCTGAGGGTGGCCTCATCATGGCAGTAGAAGAAGCCAAGGACTGACATGTCGGAATGGGGATAGAATGTCGATTCAAAATAGTGGTCCTTAGATTGATAAACTTATTAAGTAACTCTAATTCACTGACTGAATAAAGTTTAGTTCTAGTAAGTCTACATGCAGAAAGAAAATGACGTTTACCTGCTGCCCCTCAGGGCTGCTGAGCGCTGCTCTGGTTTCCTGAGTCTGACTGTCAACTACAGCGTGGCTCTCAGCTTCCAACAGCACCACCTTCACGGAAGTGGTCCCAATGTCCACGCCCAGCACATACCAAGGGCCAAGACCGTGCACACTCATTTTCAGCTGTAGGATGAAACAAGAATGTCTGACTCAGATCAGTGTTACCATGGCTCAGCAGAGGAAGGAGATTACAGTTTTGTATGTTTCCATTGAGGGTTTTATCAAACAAACATGTTACTAAGCAGACTACGTATTTAGTTCAGTGTCCAATAGTGAGAACTACAGATTACAGGTCCTTCACCCCACCATGTTGTGCCAACCCTTAAACCCTTTGATTTAAAATTGCTCTAACCCTTCCCTCCGACATAGCCCTCCATTTCTCTATCTTCCATGTACTTATCCAAGAGCATCTTAAATGCCCCTAATGAATCTGCCTTCACCATCAGCCCTGGCAGGGTGTTCCACACATACACCCACCACTCAAAGAAACAAGGATGCAAGATGCTCTGGTTTAACAAACAGACAACAACTAACTAATCAATAGTACACTCCTAATGAATTTGCCCACCATCAAGGACATCTTCAAATGACCATGCCTCAAAAAGGACACCCATCACCCAGGACAAGCCTTCTCATTACTGCCATCGAGGAGGGGGTACAGAACCTGAAGACACACGCTCAACAGCCTCTTCCCACTTTGCCTTCAGATTTCTGAATGGACTCACTATCTTCTCTTTTTGCACTACATATTTGTATTTATTATATAGTATATTTTATGTATTGTACAGTAATGCAGCCGCAAAACAACAAATTTCACGACATATGTCCGTGATAATAAACCTGACTGACTGGCCCAATTCTGCTCCTGTATTTAATGACCTTATAACTGCAAGGTAAGTTGATGTGAGCTGTAAAGTGTGAAATAGGTTCAATTAAAAGCTATGAATCTCAAGGGAGAGTCCGGGAGGATTGCTGTTACAGAACTAGCATTGTTACAACGGGCCGAAAGGCTACGTTTGCAACGAATTCACTGGTCACGGATGTAAGATATCTTGTAAATAATTGGTCCGGGGGCAATCAGCGGCCCCGGATTGCTGCATTGAGGGCGGGGCGATTGTTGGTTGACAATCAGCGACATCCCGCCTCGAACATAATACTCAGCCGTCTGGCGTTCCCATCACCACTCGTTTAACCAGTCTGACGGCGGGTTTCCCTCCACTGTCGAGCCGTTTGTATTTACCGCATCTGTCGGAATTCTGCTGGAGACAGCGGAAACAGGCCCAGCGGGACTTTGCCCGGGTAGTGGGCGGGGTAATGTTCTGTGCGTCATGAACTGGGTGGAGCTTCAGCTGGTCAGTTCAGAGCGTGACTTCGTGCCTTCGCCTGCAGTGGGCGGGGCTACAGGTACATAAGTAGTGGGCGGGGTAATGTTCTGTGCGTCATGAACTGGGTGGAGCTTCAGCTGGTCAGTTCAGAGCGTGACTTCGTGCCTTCGCCTGCAGTGGGCGGGGCTACAGGTACATAAGTAGTGGGCGGGGTAATGTTCTGTGCGTCATGAACTGGGTGGAGCTTCAGCTGGTCAGTTCAGAGCGTGACCGTGCCTTCGCCTGCAGTGGGCGGGGCTTCAGTCCATGGAGTTTTAAGTCGGCGGACCGGTTTTCCTGTCGATGCCGCCTGCTGGTTCCGACTTCACTATGGATCCCTGAGGTGGATCATTTGTGGAAATTTTCTGTGTGTGAGAGAGAGCACGACAGGGTAAAAGGTCAAGAGGCGGAGCTGAGCGGGTAATGGCGGCGGTGACAGGCTAACTGGAATTTGTTGGATCCGAAGCACCGCCGTTGGATCCGAAGCACTGCTCACCATTCGTGTGGACTCAGTCCCGGGCTGGTAAGTGCTGGGTGTTTCTCCCTCCTCGCTGGTGTGGGGTCAGAGCGGCGAAGCGCCGGTTCGCTGCAATAACCGCGCCAAAGCTTAGAGGCTTGGCACTGGCACGGACACCTCAGTGTACGAGGACCCGTTGGTGGGGTGCGGGCAATTATCCTGACCGGCAGGGGGCGTCAAGCGTGAATGGGCGTGTAGGGTAGCCAATGGGGGAGTTAGACGTCACTGACCCCGCCCTGTGATTTGATATTTGAACTGTTTCATTCTGGTTGTCAAGTTCATTGCCGTCTGCACAAATCCGCATGCCAAGAAAAGCGGCGTCACGGACACATGGCATCAGACAAGTGCATTCACGATTTAATTTAAACAAATTATACACAATTTTTAACCGCAGCATAGAAACAGGCCTTTCAGCCCAACTCGTCCATGCTGCTCCATTATCCATACCCATCCGCTTCCATTTGGCCCTCCTTTTCATTAGATCGTTTTTAACTGTTGCTAATGTGCCTGCCTCAACTACTATTCCTGTTGTCGAGTTTGGTTCATTAAGCTTTTTGTCTCCATCTTAAAAGTATTCTGAGGGGAAGAGAGTACTAAAGGCTCACCATTCCCCGAGGGAAGAGGATTCGTCCTGGTCTCAGGTTCCCCTAAAGCCACAAGGTGAGGGAAATTCCGTCCTATTCAACCCTTTAAACATCTTTTCCCACACATTCTTCTGCACTCCAGTGGATACAAGCTCATGCCACCACCACTGCTGTAATTGCACCAGGAGCACTATATCATTGTATCTTTAACTATATGATGTATATTACTTTGCTAACCTGTACATTTACAGAATATTTTTATCAGCTGTTATTTTATGCACTGGATGTAATATACATACACTGATTTGCACCTTGTTCCCTGAGGAACATTCTTTAGCTGTTTACATGTGCACAGTTGAATGACAATAAATGTTGAATGACTTTCTCATGCTACAATCTGCCCATTGCAGGCTCCAATCTCATTAACCACTTCTAACACATAAACATTCTTCCTTTAGCTACAGTATTCCAGGATTGGCTTCTCCGGTACCCTACCTAACTTAAGTGTAACTTTCCAATTTCCCTTGCAATAACTAGTACGTGCAGTCTAGCCTTTTGTGAATCACAAACTAGGACACAGATGCCTCCACTCCTCCAAGCTCTTCAGACTCACTTTTAGGTGACATGTCTTTTTAAAACTTTTCCTGCCAAGAATGGTGAAATTGCCTGGTTGTATTCATTTCACTGATCATCTCATCTATTTCTGTCATCAGCAAATGAAGAAACCACATCTTCAGTGCTGATCCCTGTGATTCACCACTCGCTCCATCTTGCCAACCAGAAAGAGACCTTTGTGTTTTGCTTCCTGCATTTGGAGCTTTTATTTTAAACAATACAGCCCCTCTTCTTCCTTAAACTTGACCAGACCTTTCACAGTTTGTTCTGATGCAGTAAGTGGCCATGTTCCCTTGTTGCTACGACCATTGAGGAGGTGGTACAGGAGCCTTGGGTCCCACACCACCAGGCTCAGAACAGTTATTACTCCTCACTGTCCTGAAACGGTGTAGATAATTCCACTTGCCTCAACCGTGAACTGATTCCACAACCTCTGGACTCTACAACTCGTCCTCAGTATTATTTATTTTCTTAGCACAAGTTGTCTTTTGCACGTTGTTGCTTGTCAGTCTTTGCTTGCGTATTGTTTTCATAAATTACTTTTCTTTAGTTTCCTGTAAACATTTGCAAGAAAATGAACCTGAAGATAGTATATGGTGACTTTGATAATAGATTTACTGTGAATTAGTGTGATGGCTCTGTTGCTGTCCTGAAATGTTTTACTGAATTAGCTTGTCTTCTTGCTCCTCTCATTCTCATCTGCTCTCACCCTGCAGAATTCCCAAGTTTCCAATGGCATCTGTGGGCCTTAAACGGGAAGGGCCGCAGTTTATCAGTGAGCTGGCCGTTCGAGGGAATGCTGCCATCCTGGACTATTGCCGCACATCCGTGTCTGCGCTGTCGGGAGCCACGGCCGGGATCCTGGGGCTGACGGCCCTCATGGGTTTTGTATTTTATTTTATGGCGTCCTTCCTGTTGTCGGTGCTGCTGATTGTCAAAGCGGGTCGCCACTGGAGCAAGTACTTCAAGTCGCGTCGTCCCCTCTTCACTGGGGGCCTGGTTGGCGGCCTCTTCACCTACATTCTCTTTTGGACCTTCCTGTATGGCATGGTGCACGTGTACTGAGGGTGGGCCTCGCCCTCACCAGCAGCCGGGACTCTCTTTCACACTCTCGTTCATTCGCCTTCACTGATCTCAGCGTAAACTTGCCACAGGGTTGCCACCCTCACCGACACTTTCACCATTTCGCACCAGGTTCCATTTGAGATTTGTTTTTTTACAGTTTGTATGGTTCTCACATGTTGAAAAATATCTGCCCCTGGAAAAGTGACTGAGGGGTTTGTGAAATTATCAGCTAAGGTGTTTGGAGCTTGTTTCTCTTCTCTTCCCCCCCCCCCCCCAATGTCTAGAAATTGAGTGAGGGGGGGCATGGTTGGAAGATTTTGTCCTTTACTATCACTGTGAAAACTGTTTATCATTCAGAGGGAGTTTCCTCACATACTGCCCACTCCCAGCACTGTCCTCTTTGCACAGTTCTGCTTTTGGAGCTGTGATACAGGGTGAGGGGGTCCTGTTTAGATGGGTAGAAGGTGCAGTGTGGGTCCTCCTCAGTGTGTGTGAGAGACCTGACCCCCACAGCTGCCAGGGATCCTACACTGAGGCTGATGTGCTCCCATGGAGACAATTGTTCATGGGGAGGGGGCAGTGGTGGGAATGGTGGTTCTGTTGAGGGAATGTAACAGAGATTTGTGGATCCACCTCTTTCAGAGAATGGCAGCTGGGAAGATGTTGATTACTGTTGGCACATTTTTCATGTTTCACTGTCACAGGATGGTTTAATCTGAGAATTAAAGATTTACAATTAAACATGTTTGTCACTACTGTTAGGAAGTGGTTTATCGTTAATAAGACAACTGTTTAATGGGAACCAGTGGATGCTTGAATTTGTTAGTAACATTGTCTTAATCTGTGTTTGCAGGCACAGAGCCTGCTTGCAAGAATAAACCACCATCCGCCTGGTTTAGTTTTAATTTTTGTTTAAGCTCTGAATAAAGCCTACCTCCTGTGAAAGTTCTGTTGAGAGTTGCACTGTTCCATCTCTCACTGAACTCTCATCGTCCACCCTGTTTGTGAGGCTGCAGGACTGGGGCTTTGCCAGTATTTACTGCCCACCCCTGATTTCTGATCAACCCTTTCTATTCTGCTGAGGGATAACTTACAGTGGGATGTGAGAGGAAGCTGGAAAACCTGGGGAAACATGCCAACTCTTCACAGACAGCACCAGAGGGCAGGATTGAACCCAAATCAGGGGAACTGTGAGGCAGCAGCAGTAATGTACCACTTTTATTCTTTACCAATTATTATTTAAATAGAACTTGCTCAGATATCTTGCCTTTCAGAAGTTAGATCAGAGACCACTCTGGCCATGGAGCAGTGAGACTCGTTAAGATGGTAGATACCACAATGATGTTCAGCAAACTAATCAGCAAAATCATCCACAATAAATTGTTACAAAACAACTTTATTCCTTGGTTTTGTGGTGATTTTTTTAGTAAGCATATTTTTTTCATGAACCTGTTATTGACATCAGCACCTGCATTAAAAACAAATCAATTCTTTTAAAAGCAACATGTTGATTTTGTCAAAGGTAGCTTGTGTATTCCTCAGCATCAGAACACACTGCAGTGTGTGTAGGTGAGGTGTACCAAAGCTGTCCAGGTCAGGTACTCAATGGAGATAAGCTAACAGGGAGAGAGGGAGGAGGGGGTTGGCAGATTCTGGTCTCTGATTAGCAGTCCCCACTTTTATTTGTAAACTTGAGGCCAAAAGAGAGGGAACAAAATATTAAACTGCCTTCTACACCCAGTAAGACTGAAAGCAAAAGTCTTAGCCAATTTCAAATAAACTTAAATGTTTCTCTGTACGATTTTAAAGACTTCAAGTAGGAATTGACTGGCTGCCCTCCTGGATTTCTGTGTGCTCATGGAGATGGGATCAGAAATGGAGTTTAATTTGCTACGTGGCTGTCGAAGGAGCAGCCTTTATTCTGGTTGATAATGGCAGTGTCCGAGGCTGCATCCGGTCATGGGTTGACTGCTGCAAGAGAGCTTCCTCATAAAGAGGGATCAGCACAATTCGGAATGCAATCCCTAGAGACTCAAATATAAACCAACCACATAGGACCAACTCCAGAAGGATCCTCAGCAAGTGACTTTGAAAAGTTTAACGAGAGCTGGAACACCAGTCTATGAAAACATGTGAACTGTGGAGCATCTATAAACAGGGACCAATCAAAACAACCAGATCACCCAGGAGAAAATAACACCAACATACATCACCCAGACACCCTCCATAAACAGGCCTCAGAACTAAACAAACACAGGAGATTCTGCAGACGCTGTAAACCTTGAGCAAAACACACAAGATGCTGGAGGAACTCGGCAAATCAGGCGGTGAAGGGGAACAAGCAGTCAACAGTTTGAATTGAGACTCAGCAGGTCCTGATATCAACTATTTATTCCCCTCCATAGATGCTGCCTGGCTTGCTGAGTTCCTCCAGCATTTTGAGTGTGTTGCTCAGAATGAAACAGCTGCAGAAACTAGGGACTAGCCCTACACATAGACAGGGATATGCCACTGTATTAATCAGTTCAAACTCCAAGAACCACAGCAGGACATCTTTCATAAAAATTTAGCTAAAGTTTCTGGAATTTTTTTTTGGTAATTGGGGGCAGACTGTACACAAAGTCCATTGCTTTTCAAATCACAATTATAGTTCAAAGACAAAGATCAGTAAATTACAAATTTTACAGTTACTACAAAACAGTGCAACTTTTAGTGTAAATATTAATTACATCACAGTTTACTTTTTAAACTTCTGTAATAAGTTTTCTCTTTACACAATTTTACAGCACTGGAAGTAATGGGGATGGTGGGGGAGGAAGGGTGAAGGGCTGTGAAACATCCAACATTGATTCCCTGACCCACCGTACACCGTGTGGAGTGTGAGGATGTGTCTCCCTCTTCACTTCCGCTTCCCAAAGAGTGACTTTTTTCCAGAGGATTTGTCACCAGAAATGAGCTTGGAGCCAATCAGCAGGCGTGCCTTCTCATCCTCTTCCTGCTGCTGAGGATTTCCGTCTGGCTTTGGCTCTGCCGTCCGGCCCCGTGCCTCCAGTCCGGAGGCTGGTTTCAGTCGCAGTTTCTCCTTTATCACCTGGGCGTGGGGTGGGGAGTGAAGGAGCCATACATTAAATGATACCCGAGACAGACTCAGTGGCTGAATTAACACACATTGCTGCTTTCTTAATATTTGTGAATACTTACAGCCCAGAAATGTGGCTATTCAGCCCAGTTTCAGGGATGTAAGAATTATCAAACGTGGCGGTTTCGTTGCCATTATAGTGGGTGCTGGTGAAGCCACACCTGGAATGCAGCAAATTACTTCAGTTGCCTTACCCAAAAGCAATAGAGTAAAAATGGTGATGGTACCCAAGGATGAGCTGGGGGCAGCCCACAAGTGTTCACCACACATTCTGGCACCAAGATAGCAGAAAAGCTTGAGAAACAATTGGCCAGCTCCAGCCCCTGGTTGTGTTGACAGGTTCCACAAGTTGCGAGTATGGACACTGAATCAGTCCCACCCACCCTGTGCGCAGCGAGACCTCAGAGCCCTACCTGGGCAAGCAGAGCCTTGCGACTGTCCCTCTTGACGGCCATGGCAAAATCAAGCCAGGTCCAGGTGTTATTGTGATACTCCAAGCAGGGCAAGACCAGGCTGAAGTCCTTCCAGTCCTCAATATTCTTCTCACCCTGAAATACAGGTTCAGGTCAGGAAACACCTCCATCCAGACACACACAACGGTGGGAGCTCGCGGGACTGCAAATCCATCGCAACCAAAGGTCCACTGACAGTGAGATCCCGGAACAGTGGCAGGTTCCAGTGAGCCCATGTCTCCAAACTGTGAGGAACAGTTCAGGATGTTTGGGAATAGCTATCAGGAATTACATTTTCTTTTACCCACGGAACATACCAGCATTATGGAAACTGGAGGATAAAAGCCAGTAAAACCCAGCAATACCATGAGCACTTCAGCAACACACAAGATGCTGAAGAATTCACCAGGTCAGGCGGCATCTATGGAGAGGAGTCAACAGTTGACATTTTGAGCTGAGACCCTTCAACAGGACTCCCCTCTCACTTGCAACACGTAAACTTACCTGGGAAAAAAAGTGGATTCACTATTGGGTAGCAATTGAGTATCATCAGCAGAATAACCCAGCTGACCCCAGTCCACGACCCAAAATCTACATCACCCCCACGCTTCCAGAATCTATCAATATCCAGTTTGATTTTGTACACCTCTAAGGTCACACCTCAACATCCTTTTCTCTAATGAAGAAAGTACCCACTTGCTCAGCCTCTCTCCCTATTACTCCCAACCAGCTGCTAAATCTTTGCATTCTCTCCAGCATAAAGACAGACAGAGTGGTCAGCCCCTGTGGGGCTCCACAGGGGACTGTCTTGTCTCTCTTTCTCTTCGCTATCTACACCTCAGACTTCAACTACAACACAGAGTCTTGCCATCTTCAGAAATTTTCTGATGACTCTGCCATAGTTGGGTGCATCAGCAAGGGAGATGAGGCTGAGTACAGGGCTACGGTGGGAAACTTTGTCACATGGTGTGAGCAGAATCATCTGCAGCTTAATGTAAAAAAGACTAAGGAGCTGGTGGTGGACCTGAGGAGGGCTAAGGCACCGGTGACCCCTGTTTCCATCCAAGGGGTCAGTGTGGTCACAGTGGAGGATTACAAATACCTGGGGATACGAATGGACAATAAACTGGACTGGTCAAAGAACACTGAGGCTGTCTACAAGAAGGGTCAGAGCTGTCTCTATTTCCTGAGGAGACTTGGGTCCTTTAACATCTGCCGGACGACGCTGAGGATGTTCTACGAGTCTGTGATGGCCAGTGTTATCATGTTTGCTGTTGTATGCTGGGGCAGCAGGCTGAGGGTAACAGACACCAACAGAATGAAACTCATTCGTAAGGCCGGTGATGTTGTGGGGGTGGAACTGGACTCACTGACGGTGGTGTCTGAAAAGAGGATGCTGTCCAAGTTGCATGTCATCTTGGACAATGACTCCCATCCACTCCATAATGTACTGGTTAGGCACAGGAGTACATTCAGCCAGAGACTCATTCCACTGAGATTTAACACTGAGCGTCATAGGAAGTCATTCCTACCTGTGGCCATCAAACTTTACAACTCCTCCCTCGGAGTGTCAGACACCCTGAGTCAATAGGCTGGTCCTGGGCTTATATCCACTTTGCATGATTAACTTATTATTATTTAATTATTTATGGTTTATATTGCTATATATTCTTCACTATTCTTGGTTGGTATGGCTGTAACGAAACCCAATTTCCCTCGGGATCAATAAAGTATGTCTGTCTGTCTGTCCCACCAGAACTTAATACAGCAACTAAACTGAAACCTATCGAATATTGAAAGGCGTAGACAGAGTGGATGTGAAGAGGATGTTTCCTATATTGGGGTGAGTCTAGGATCAGAGGGCACCATGATAAGGAGGAATTTCTTTAGCGAGACGATGGTGAACCTATGGAATTCGTAGCCACAGACGGCTGTGGAGGCCAAATCACTGGGTATATTTAAAATAGAGGTTGATAGCTTCTTGATTAGTCAGGGTATCAAAGCTTATGGGGACCGGGCAGAAGAATGGGGTTGAGACCAATAATAATCAGCCATGGCCATATTCTGCTCTGATGCACCAATGGAAAAGGGTGTCAGGAGAGGGGGCACAGGGCCTTGATCACAGATTTAGATGAATATTGAAGCCAGCTGAGGCTAGAATGGGAGCATAAGACCAATGTGTTGGGCTAAATGACCAGAATCTACACCACTGACCCTTGGAATCAAATCGCAACATAAACCAATAAGAATGTGAACATTGAAAATCATTTCATGATTTACACCAGAAACCAAACCCCATCAAAACAACCGGGATCAGAGAGAGAGAGAGAGAGAGAAGCTCCCTCCACGCCATCCTAACACACACTCCAAGGGTCAGATACAGAGTGAATCTCCCTCCACACCGTCCCATCACACACTCCCAGGGTCAGACACAGAGTGAGGCTCCCTCCACACCGTCCCATCACACACTCCCGGGGTCAGACACAGAGTGAATCTCCCTCCACACCGTCCCATCACACACTCCCGGGGTCAGACAGAGTGGAGCTCCCTCCACACCGTCCCATCACACACTCCCAGGGTCAGACACAGAGTGAATCTCCCTCCACACCGTCCCATCACACACTCCCGGGGTCAGACACAGAGTGAATCTCCCTCCACACCGTCCCATCACACGCTCCCGGGGTCAGACACAGAGTGAATCTCCCTCCACACCGTCCCATCACACACTCCCAGGGTCAGACACAGAGTGAATCTCCCTCCACACAGTCCCATCACACACTCCTGGGGTCATACACAGAGTGAAACTCCCTCCACACAATCCCATCACACACTCCCGGGGTCAGACACAGAGTGAATCTCCCTCCACACTGTCCCATCACACACTCCCGGGGTCAGACACAGAGTGGAACTCCCTCCACACCGTCCCTCACACACTCCCGGGGTCAGACACAGAGTGAATCTCCCTCCACACCGTCCCATCACACACTCCCAGGGTCAGACACAGAGTGAGGCTCCCTCCACATCATCTCATCACACACTCCCGGGGTCAGACACAGAGTGAATCTCCCTCCACATCATCTCATCACACTCCCAGGGTCAGACACAGTATGGAGCTGTTCTGAATGAGCTGGGAGAAATCGAGGAAAAACTGTTGCATTAAGTTTGTGAGACACTTTGGAGGTGAGTTTGACATCTAAGTGAGTGGCTGTTTAGTGTGCAGGCTTCATTCGGAGTTTTTCTGTCAGTTTGGACTGGATTTGTGGTGGCTGCTAACTGCGAAGCTCTTAGCTGCAGCCACTGGCAACTGGCCAGGAAGCCGTTTTGCTCCGAAAACAGGTAGGCAAACAGCATTGTTCCCTCACTAACACCAGGACAACAGCCCCCCTCCTTTGTCATCGTGATTCTCATTCGGTGTAGGGGACAGAGCATCTTTTGAGATGTCTCGACCTCTCATGGCCTGGGAGTTCTTCAGGACTGATGGAGCCTTTCCTGGTGTTGAGATTTCTGGCACCGAGCCAGCAAGGTACTGTCAAATGCAAACTTTTCCATCCTGTTACCCTATTTGTTCCAGGACTTTATAACCGGCACCACTGTATATTTCTTGATTCGAACGTAGTGCCAGCATGCCGGACTTGTCTCCAAGGAGTTGCAGGCTTCTGGGGAGTTATGCAAAGGCGGCTGCCTCTCCGGCCTTGGACAATGCCCTGTTTCAGCCAGTGGAAAATGAACGCAGTGTGCAATGTATTTTGCATCACGGAATCACTCTGGAACAATGTGCAGAGGCCATGGAGGACTTGGTTGAGAAAGGCGGAATTTTGGCCTCCAAGAAAGAGTTCAGGAAGGCAGTATTTTATCTGGGGAACGATGAGTTAGCGCACCGGGCTCTCAGTAGGAGGATCATGGTGGAAGATATCTTTTTACAGATGGAGCTGGTGACAGCTCCCATGCAACGAACTGTCCTTGGTCACGTCAAGCCTTTCATCCCCAACGAGGTCCTGTTTGCCCATCTAGACCGCTTGGGACAAGTAAAGTCAGGGATAACTGCCATAAGACAGAAATTTAAGAGACGCACCCTCTGCAACATAATTTCTTTCCAGCGCCAGGTGTTCATGCTGCTGGCACAGGAGGATGACACTGAGGGCTGGTTTACTGTCCAGCACAAAGGGGTAGATACTGGAGCTCTGAGGAGGAGGGACTATCCCAACACCCGAAACCTAAGGGAGTTCACTTCTGGCACCAGTGCCCCAGCTCCTGTTCCTATTCCTGTGCCTGCCTCTGCCCCTACCCATCTCTGTTTCTGCACCTGTGGTTCGGGTGGGAGATCTTGAGGCTGCGTGCAAGGAGGTTCCGGCAGGGGACAGGGTGGAGCCAGCGTGAGGCAAGAAAGCAAATAAGAAATCCAAACACCCTAAGAAGTCGGTCCCCGAGAATGCAGAGCTCACACCCACTTGCCCTGAAGTGGAGCGGGAACTTCGGGGAAGTGCGTAGGTGGCAAAGGCGATGGAAACAGTGTGTGCTGCTGCATTGATGAATCCTGTACCTGTGTGTTCCTCTGGCTTGAAGAGAAGGTGATCTTCCCCCTAGACGGCAGGGAATGTAAATGCAGGGGAGTCCCCGGAAGAGATGGGAATCCGGGTGGAGGTTGGTTCTAAACCTGAATCCCCAGATGTGGCCTCCAGTCCTGTGGGAGCTGGAGTGTTTGTGCAGAAAGGTGGTGTTAGCCCTGGAGCCCTCCACCCAGGACTCAGTAGTTAGTGCCCCCCTGGGTCAACTGTATCAAATAATGTAGGCAGGGAGGAGACCAAGCTCTCTCACTCTCAGCATCAGGCTGCCGGTGGACTCCTAGGATCGGAGTTGTTGGGGTCCACCTCGTACCTATCTCCTGGGGAGGATGATGTATTCAGCATGCCAACCCCATCAACTAATGGCTCACAGGGAGTTCCTGGGGATTATCCCTCCATTGTCATATCAGTGGATACGGTTGACGCAATAGTGGAGCAGGCAGATATGAGTGAGCTACCCGCTGTGCACTGTGGGTCACAAGTTCGAAAACATGGGGAGGAAGATGGGGGATCTACTTGTAGTGAGGGGGTGGAGGGAGACTCCTTGGATAGCGAGACAATGAATAAAGTATCTATCTATCTAGCTATCTCTATCCTCACCCCTCCTGAGAAATCCCTGTTAATATCCGTGGAGGAAATCAGAGCGTAATTGTCACCTCTGAGGGTGCAGAGCATTGGCCGAAGCCAGCCGCGCTGCGCTGATCTAGCTTGCCGAGGCTGGTTAAGTCCCTGTGTGTCATCCTCAGACGGAAGGGAAAGGGGAAGAGGAATGCTGTGTCAGGAATGACAGGCGACAGCTGAAATCCTTCTTAGATGACCTGGTGAGGGACATCAGAGTGGGAACTGCCTCACTCCTTCGGTCTTTATGTTGGGAATACACTAGGGGGTCGACAAAGAGGCAGGGCTCTGAGATTGAACGGTTTGAGAGTCCTGTCTTGGTCCGACTGCTGGGCAGGATTATCACGAGAAGACGGATGCACTAAGGAATCTGCAGCTCCATCAGTCCCAAGGTGCGTACATGAGGTCATGGATCCAAATGCTGCAGGATTTGGACCGTGGCTCACCTACTCGCTGGAGAAGTGACGGGGAGCCCAAAATCAACTAGTTACAGCAGTTACTGGCTGCTGATGGCTCCTCCGTCACGGACCCTGATGAAATCAATAAAGAAGTTTGCTCATTCTATCAATCCTTATTCTCACCAGATCCATCAAACGCAGAGGAGTGCAATGAGGTCTGGAAAGATTTGCCTAAGGTCAGCCTTGAGGACACAGTGCGGTGAATGCTCCCCTGACTCGGGAGGAGCTGTCTACTCCCCTTCAGCAACTCTGGAGGGGTAAGTCCCCTGGTTTAGATGGACTGAGTGTACAGTTTTATCAGGCTTTCTGGGATGTCCTGGGGGATGACTATAGCTTTGTCCTAGGGGAGAGCCTAGCCACCAGGGAAATGCCCCTCTCATGGCAGACAGATGTTGTGGTCCTACTGCCCAAAAATGTGGTCCTACTGTGGTACCTCTGCCTGCTAAAGAACTGGCATCCGGTCTCCCTCTTGTGCACAGGCAACAAGATCTTCACCCTGATCCACCTGCTCCAGGAGAGACTGGGTCCCTGGCAGCATTTCTCTCTCTTGACTGGGTGATCACAGTTTCCTGGTGGGCACTCTACTGGCATTTGGCCTTGGACAACACTTTGTAGCCCAAGTTCAGCTCCTATACTCTGCCACAGAGTGCCTTGTTAAGATCAATGGATCAATGACAGCACCCATTCCCTTCAGAAGAGGAGTACATTAGGGGTGCCCCATGCCCAGCCAATTGTATGTGACCTCTGTTGAACCATTCCTGAGCCTTTTTTGGTGAAAGTTGACGGGTCTGGTTCTGCACCTCCTCTCAGCTTACGCTGACGACGTCCTCCTCATGGTGACAGATCCCAGTGACCTGCAGAGGAAGACGTTTTCTTGGTAGTATCCACCGCTAGGATCAACTGGGTGAAATGTTCTGGACTTTTAGTGAGTCAGTGGCAGGTGGACTCACTGCCAGAGATGAGAGCTTTTGAGTGGAGCAGACATCTCCTCTATCTGGGAGTCTACCTGAGTCCTTCTGGAGAGACCTGGCTGGTGAACTGGATGGACCTGGAGATGAAATTCATGGCCCGGCTGGAGCACTGGTCAGGCCTTTTCAGGTTGCATTCCTATCAAAGCAGAGTGGTGGTCATAAACCAGCTGGAGGCCTCCATGTTGTGGTACCAGATAGTCAACTTGGCACCATGTAATGACAACTTGTCATGAGAATGCAGAGGAAACTAGTGGACTTCTTTTGGGGTAACAGGACACACTGGGTCTTTGCAGCCGGTCTTGAATCTCCCAGTGGGAGAGGGCGGCCAATCACTGGTCTGTGTACGTACGCGACTGATGGCTCTCTGCCTCAGGACTCTGCAGAGATTCCTGTATGCTGAGCAACCTCCCAGGTGGCATGTGTTGGCAACATTCTTTCTCCAGAGTGGCTGCTGTCTTCATGAAGATATGTGGCTACCACCGCGGGCATCAGCCGGACTGCTTTGTGGAGTCTGCCCGGCTTCTATCAAGACCTACTGAGAGTCAGGAACATGGTTGCCTCAGGCCGGGAATCCCCTCCCCTGGCAGAGGGCGGAATCCTGGCTGACCCTTGCCCCACCTCAACAGATGTTGGTGGGGCTCAGGTGTGTGGACCAACTCAGGCTGAGCTGCTTGTTGGGCCCAGGCCCCGCAATCTTATCCGAGAGCTGAGTCCACATAACTTGAGCTCTCTTTCCTTGATACCCACAATCCTATTCAGGGTACAAGTAGGAGGTATCCGTATGGTCTGCTGCTCCACACCCTCCACTTCCTTGCCCTTGTCCACCGTCCCGACATGCCATGGTGGTAAGGTCTTTCCACCTGGAGGGGAGGGGGACCCCAATGGAAGACCTTTTATGAGGGATTTCTTCCCATGTACCTGGGGGATCTAGGGTAGAGGCTGCTGCATAGAGCAGTGCCCTGCAATAAGTTCTTTAATTTGTACACGGATCTCCCAGTCACATGTCACTTCTGCTGGTTGGAGGAGACTGTGTAGTATACGCACATGGAGTGCATGAGGCGGTAGCCCCTTTTTGCGTATTTGCGTGGGCTGCTTCTCGCCTTCTGGTTACAATTTAGCCCCACCTTATTTATACACAGTCATCCAGTAAGGAGAGGTGCATGGAGGAATGAGGATGTCCTGTCAACTTGCTCCGTGGGTCTTAGAAATGGGTGGCAGAGGGATCTGACTGGCAGACTGCCAGTCAATGTTTGTGCCAAGGTAAATATTGAGAAGGAACACGTGCTGTCCATGGCAACCATAGAGGCGCTCAAAGACCATTGGGCTCCGCAGGGTGTTATTGCCATCATTGACAGAGATGGAAACATTTTAGTTTAACGTGTATTGTCTATTTGTAGTGTAGTAATTCTGTTAGTCACTGGTTTGTATATATTGTAGCAGTGATCTTGTAATAAAGATATTTTGAATTTTGTTAAAAAACTGGGTCAGACACAGAGTGAATCTCCCTCCACACCGTCCTATCACACACTCCCGGGGTCAGACACAGAGTGAAACTCCCTCCACACAGTCCCATCACACACTCCCGGGGTCAGACACAGAGTGAAACTCCCTCCACATTGTCCCATCATACACTCCCTGGGACAGACACAGAGTGAATCTCCCTCCACACTGTCCCATCACACACTCCTGGGGTCAGACACAGAGTGAATCTCCCTCCACACCGTCCCAGCACACACTCCAGGGGTCAGACACAGAGTGAAACTCCCTCCACACCGTCCCATCACACACTCCTGGGGTCAGACACAGAGTGAATCTCCCTCCACACCGTCCCAGCACACACTCCAGGGGTCAGACACAGAGTGAAACTCCCTCCACACCGTCCCATCACACACTCCCGGGGTCAGACACAGAGTGAAACTCCCTCCACACTGTCCCATCACACACTCCCGGGGTCAGACACAGAGAGGAACTCCCTCCACACCATCCCATCACACACTCCCAGAGTCAGACAGAGTGAATCTCCCTCCACACCGTCCCATCACACACTCCCGGGGTCAGACAGAGAGTGAAACTCCCTCCACACCGTCCCATCACACACTCCCAAGGTCAGACACAGAGTGAATCTCCCTCCCGTCCCATCACACACTCCCGGGGTCAGACACAGAGTGAAACTCACTCCTCACCGTCCCATCACACACTCCCGGGGTCAGACACGGAGTGAAACTCCCTCCACACCGTCACATCACACCCTCCTGGGGTCAGACACAGAGTGAAACTCCCTCCACACCGTCCCATCACACACTCCCGGGGTCAGACACAGAGTGAAACTCCCTCCATACTGTCCCATCACACACTCCCGGGGTCAGACACAGAGTGAAACTCCCTCCACACTGTCCCATCACACACTCCCGGGGTCAGACACAGAGAGGAACTCCCTCCACACTGTCCCATCACACACTCCCGGGGTCAGACACAGAGTGAAACTCCCTCCACACCGTCCCATCACACACTCCCAGAGTCAGACAGAGTGAATCTCCCTCCACACCGTCCCATCACACACTCCCGGGGTCAGACACAGAGTGAAACTTCCTCCACACCGTCCCATCACACACTCCCAAGGTCAGACACAGAGTGAATCTCCCTCCCGTCCCATCACACACTCCCGGGGTCAGACACAGAGTGAAACTCACTCCTCACGGTCCCATCACACACTCCCGGGGTCAGACACAGAGTGAATCTCCCTCCACACCGTCCCATCACACACTCCCAGGGTCAGACACAGAGTGAACTCCCTCCACACCGTCCCATCACACACTCCCGGGGTCAGACACAGAGTGAAACTCCCTCCACACCGTCCCATCACACACTCCCGGGGTCAGACACAGAGTGAATCTCCCTCCACACCGTCCCATCACACCCTCCTGGGGTCAGACACAGAGTGAAACTCCCTCCACACCGTCCCATCACACACTCCTGGGGTCAGACACAGAGTGAAACTCGCTCCATACCGTCCCATCACACAGTCCCAGGGTCAGACACCGAGTGAAACTCCCTCCACACCGTCCCATCGCACAGTCCTGGGGTCAGACACAGAGTGAAACTCCCTCAATACCGTCCCATCACACAGTCCCAGGGTCAGACACAGAATGAAGCTCTCTCCACACCGTCCTATCACACACTCCCGGGGTCAGACACAGAGTGAATCTCCCTCCACACCGTCCCATCACACACTCCCAGGGTCAGACACAGAGTGAACTCCCTCCACACCGTCCCATCACACACTCCCGGGGTCAGACACAGAGTGAATCTCCCTCCACACCGTCCCATCACACACTCCCGGGGTCAGACACAGAGTGAACTCCCTCCACACTGTCCCATCACACACTCCCGGGGTCAGACACAGAGTGAAACTCCCTCCACACCGTCCCATCACACACTCCCGGGGTCAGACACAGAGTGAATCTCCCTCCACACCGTCCCATCACACACTCCCGGGGTCAGACACAGAGTGAACTCTCTCCACACTGTCCCATCACACACTCCCGGGGTCAGACACAGAGTGAAACTCCCTCCACACCGTCCCATCACACCTTCCTGGGGTCAGACACAGAGTGAAACTCCCTCCACACCGTCCCATCACACACTCCCGGGGTCAGACACAGAGTGAAACTCCCTCCACACCGTCCCATCACACACTCCCGGGGTCAGACACAGAGTGAAACTCCCTCCACACCGTCCCATCACACCTTCCTGGGGTCAGACACAGAGTGAAACTCCCTCCACACCGTCCCATCACACACTCCCGGGGTCAGACACAGAGTGAAACTCCCTCCACACCGTCCCATCACACACTCCCGGGGTCAGGCACAGAGTGAAACTCCCTCCACACCGTCCCATCACACCTTCCTGGGGTCAGACACAGAGTGAAACTCCCTCCACACCGTCCCATCACACACTCCCGGGGTCAGACACAGAGTGAATCTCCCTCCACACCGTCCCATCACACAGTCCCAGGGTCAGACACCGAGTGAAACTCCCTCCACACCATCCCATCGCACAGTCCTGGGGTCAGACACAGAGTGAATCTCCCTCCACACCGTCCCATCCCACACTCCCGGGGTCAGACACAGAGTGAATCTCCCTCCACACCGTCCCATCACACACTCCTGGGGTCAGACACAGAGTGAATCTCCCTCCACACCGTCCCATCACACACTCCCAGAGTCAGACAGAGTGAATCTCCCTCCACACCGTCCCATCACACACTCCCAGGGTCAGACACAGAGTGAATCTCCCTCCACACCGTCCCATCACACACTCCCGGGGTCAGACACAGAGTGAATCTCCCTCCACACCGTCCCATCGCACACTCCCGGGGTCAGACACAGAGTGAAACTCCCTCCACACCGTCCCATCACACACTCCCATGGTCAGACACAGAGTGAAACTCCCTCCACACCGTCCCATCGCACACTCCCGGGGTCAGACACAGAGTGAATCTCCCTCCACACCGTCCCATCGCACACTCTCAGGACAGGGATAAGCAGAGGATAGTGTCTACGATGTTGGAACTAAGCAGTTAGACTAGCTGCAGGGTGTGAAGTACACTCTCACCTTATAGCTGACGCACAGCGGGACCTGTGGAATCTTCACGTAGATAAAAGAGTTGTTCATTGCCGCCCTCTCCTTCATCTTGTCGATGTCATCCACTGGATGCTGAAAGCAACGGGACAGGGAGCTTGCACTGTGATACAAGTCTCTGGCACTAGAAATGACCACCCAGAGGAATACACCTTCGCCTATCTAACAGCAACACACACAAGATGCTGGAGGAACTCAACAGGTCAGGCAGCATCTATGGAAAAGAATAAACAGTCGATGTTTCGGGCTGAGACCCTTCATCAGGACTGGAAAGGAAGGGGAAAGAGGCCATAGTAAGAGAGTGGGGAAGTGGGAGCAGTACAAGCTGGCAGGTGACAGGTGAGACCAAGTGAGGGGGAAGGTGTGGATGGGGATGGAGGATGAGATAAGAAGCTGGAAGGTGAAAGGCGGAAAGGGCAAAAGGCTGAAGAAGGAGGAATCTGATAGGAGAGGAGAGTGGACCATGGAAGAAAGGGAAGCGGGGGCACCAGAAGTAAGTGATGGGCAGGTGAAGAGAACAGAAACGGTAGAGGGGAACTAGAAATGGAAATGGAGAAAGAGAGGAGATGGGGTAGAAATTAGCAGAAGTTGGATAAACCGAGGTTCATGGGGAGGCTGCCTGGACAGAATTTGAGGTGTTGGAGTGGTGGGGGAAGGATTGCTGTGGGAAGCTCTGGGAGCTGACCACACAGCTGCCAGGGTTGGAGCCAATTGACATCAGGATGGCTGAGAATTTTGAGGCAGAGAGAGCTTGGAGGCCAAGTGGCCGAAGGGGCATGAAGATGGATAAAGGGAGTGGTGGAAACTGGGAGGTCCAGTAATGGCTTAAAATCAAGACAGGAGAAAGCAGCTCCCTAACTGACAGACAAAACGAGAGTGTTGACCAGGGATCAGCACGCCTAGGGAGGGAGGGGCATGGGGGTGCAGAGAGATGGACAAACGCATGCTCTCACTACTTTTCAGCTGCAACCCACCTACCTCTGGGGGCTTCCGGAAGGATCTCCTGACCCCTGAACCCCTGTTTAGTCCCGCTGAGACTCCTTTCGCTGACCCTAGGCTGACTGTGTCATCAGGGGTGATGAGCTGCCGGGACTTTACACCCACCGGGATGCCTGTAGGAGAAGACCAGTTGGCTGTGTGTGAGAATGGTGGCACTGCTCTATAATGTGACCAAATTCCCCACCACACATGCCCTCCCACCCCCCCACATCTCTCAAGAGTGAGATTAAAGCCCTCACCCCTCTCACAGACCGATCACAGCCCACACCAGTGTATCCAGAGATACCGGCCACGTGACAGACGCACTGCCACTGGCTGGTCGGAGGACACACCACATGCCAATCAACATTTGGTCCCTCCCCACTAATCAATGCACTCCTAAATTATTGGTCACATTAATTGGATTATCTCACCCAGCCCCATGCTATAAAAGGTGAGACTTGCCCTTGGCTCGCCCTCTCTTACAGACCACCTCATTGGAGGTAAGTGCATTGATTTATGTTTGGGAAGGTCTATCGTTTGTCCTGGTAAGGGAGCCGCAGCTATCCAAGGTCAAGGGGGATAGCTGTTGTTGTGCTTTTCCCTTGTTCTTTGTGTAACCATACCCTGTCCCCACACCGCTTCCTGTGTATTGTAGTTGCTTGTGTTGACCTGACTTCCCCTTGTAAATAAACTCCTTATTATTAAAACTGTGTGTGTCCAGGCCTCTACTGTTGAGACTCAAAGAACCAGTTATTTTCCATCACAACAGCCAGAGAAAAAGCTGCTTCCACCTGTGGTCACCAGCTTGGACTTGTCCTCTTCGTCTGTTCCCGTATCCTCCTCTTCTACATTCCGTCCCGGAAAGAAGAAGCCCATCATCCTCCTGAAGAACTGGTAGGTCAGCTGAATGGTCAATGGAACGACATTCACCTGGAGATGGGGTTTGGGGGTGGGTGGGTGAAAGTTGGGAAGTCAGTGCCCCAACCATGGGCAAAAGTTACCTTCTCCTCCATCCCCCACATCCCAAGTTCAAAAACTGTACACGTACAGCACCAAACATTCCTCTGGACCAAGGTGCAAAGCACAGTACACATAACTTATACACAGCACAAAAGTAATACCACCACAAATAAATTAACAAATAAGGTGCATTTACAATGCAAGTTAAAAGGTAACAGTGTAGTGCTACTGCTGCTTCATAGTGATGAGTCCTGAGTGGCGCCAGGGAGTTCAGTAGTCTTACAACCTGGAGGAAGTAGCTGTTTCCCATCCTAACAGTTGTTATCCTAATGCTATGGTACCTCTGAATGATGGTAGGGGGCCAAAGAGATTGATGGACAGATTGGGGAGGGTGGGTCATTAGCAATGCTAAGGGCCCTGTGTGCACAGTGCTCCTGATAAATATCTGATGGATGGGAGAGAGACTCCAATAATCCTTTCAGTTTCACAATCCTTTGTAGGGTCTTACAGTCGGATGCCTTGCAATTTCCGTACCAGCTGGTCAGGACACCCTCAAGGATCTCCTGTAAAAAATCTGTTGGAATTTGAAGTGTGGGGGAGGAAGGTAACCTCACTTGCCTCAATCTTGGTGGGGAAGGGGAGATAAGGTAGTGTTTTCTTGACCAAAGTGGTGGTGTTGAGGGACCAAGTGATATCAACCATTCTGTGCAACTGCAGAAACTTGTTATTCCTAATTCTCTGCTTGGAGGAACCATGTATGTACAGTGAAGAGTGATCAGCCTGCAGTGTCCTAAAGTCCACAATCATCTCCCTGGTCTTGTCCATACTGAGACTTCTGTTGACTCAGGTTATCCAAACATACCATGAAAAGTACACCCTCCTTTCAGGTTAACTCTGCAGTGTGGGAAGGAACTGAAGCGGAGAGATCTTGAGAACAAGAAGGCAAAGCCAATAAAACTATTGACACAACACAAACCTGAACAGTTTGGCCAACATGCTATAGAAAGGATGCTGAGATGCTGAAAGAAATAGCGGAAATTTACATGAATAATGTCAAAACTGAGAGATTACAGATGTCAGGAGAAGCTGAACAGTTAGGGTGCTTTCCATAACTGAAATTTACTGAATACTGAGATGCCTAGATAAAGTGACTCAATAAAGCTGGTAACTGTGTTTGGCGTGAAGCTTACCTCAAAGTGTTCCTTCACTGAGATACCCCCAACGGGAGGCCGGACCTTGCTGAAGATTCTGAGAGCGAGCTGGCGAGCAGACTGCGAGGGATTCTGGGGCCGTAACACCACCTGGATAAAGCCCAGACATCAGAATCAGAATTAAATTTATCATCACTGACATATACTGTGACATCTGCTGCTTTGCAGCAGTAATACAGGGCAATACACAGAAATACATAAAACATACTTATATGAGTGCAGCAAGAGGGAAAATAGTGCGGTAGTGTTTATACATTCATTGTCTATTTGGAAACCTGATGGCTGAGGAGGAGAAGCTGTTCCTGAAACATTGAATATGTGCCTTCAGGCTTTCTCAGGTGTGTGTTCTATCTCCTGAGGACAACAATGAGGAGGAGGTGAAGGTCCCTCAGGATGGATGCTGCCTTTCTGAGGAATCGCCTGTTGAAGGTGTCCTTGATGGAGCTAATGGAGGTTGGGGTTGCAGAGGGGTTGCACTCGTTTGGGGTCAGGCCACGAAATGTGGCCCATTGTTTGACTGTTGCACACAGCTGCAGAGTGCCTTATAAATGTGAACTCGTCCTTGACAGAACCCTCGTGCTTTGGAAGTGGTGGGGCCAGAGGGGGAGGGGTATATGTCAGCAGAGCCCAATGTCAGAGCAGTTGTACTCTGTTTGTGTGAAGCCATTCCTGTGCCTTCTCCGTAAGACATTGATGGTTCTACATGAACTGGACATGGAGGTCTTCCTTTCAGTTTACACTGATGACATCCTCCTCATGGTCACTGACCTTGTTGACTTGGAGGATGTGAGACTGCCAGCAGATCATCTGAGCTGCAGCCTCTGCAAGAGTGAACTGTAAAATGTGTGCTGGGTTGACTTCCTGCCAGAGGAATTAAGACTCTTTGTGTGGAACACCACAATCCTCCTCTATCTGAGCTCCATTGAGGATGCCTGGCTAGCGACAAAAGTCTTTGAACAGCTGGGATGCTGGTTGGGCCGACTTTGGGCAACTTCGAGCCAGGAAAGGGTGCTGGTTATGAATTAGTTTGTAGTCTCAATGATCTGGTACCAGCTGGTCACTTAGGTCTCAGCCAATATTTTTGTCTCAAATTAAAGGATTTGATAGGATTGAGGCAGGAAATACGTTCCAGATGTTGGGAGAGTCCAGTACCAGAGGGCATGGATTGAGAATAAGAGGTCAGTTATTTAAAACAGTTGAGGAAAAACTTCTTCTCCAGAGAGTTGTGGAGGTGTGGAATGCACTGCCTCGGAAGACGGTGGAGGCCAATTCTCTGGATGCTTTCAAGAAGGAGCTAGATAGATATCTGATGGATAGGGGAATCAAAGGATATGGGGACAAGGCAGGGACTGGGTATTGATAGTGAATGATCAGCCATGATCTCAGAATGGCGGTGCAGACTCGAGGGGCCGAATTGTCTACTTCTGCACCTATTGTCTATTGTCTATTGACCCAGAGGAGGCTACTGGATTTCTCCTCGGGCAATAGGAGGAACTCGGTCTCTGCTGCTGTCCTAAGTCTTCCAATTACGGAGTGCAGTCAGTCACCAGTGTGCATACGTACCCAGCTGGTGGCTTTCTGCCTTAGGCCCCTGCAGAGGAGATACCTGCATACCAAGCACCCTCTGAGAGGGCATGTGCTGGCGACACACTTCCTTTGCTGGGGGCATTTTCTGCAGGAGGGCACGTTGCTCCCATCGGTGAACGTCAGCCGTGCCGCTCTGCAGTACTAATCGCAAGTTTGAAGTTTAGACGCATCCAGTCAGGGTGTTGCGACAGGACGAGTCCTGTCGTGGTGGGGGTCAGGGAGACCCAGGAGCTGGAAGGATTCTAGCCGTGCTAACTCCTGCTCAGCCAGAAATGCTCGTAAGACCCAAGGCCCGAGATTTCTCATGAGAGAGGGTCCAACATAAGCATAAGCCGCCTTGTGGCAATGGCCGCTGTGCCATTTCACATGTCGCCGAGACAGGCCTTCTACCACCTCACCTTGGTCTGCTGACCAGACTCACCAGGAAGGTCTGTCTTACCATCCAGTGGGAGCGGAGAACCCCAGAGGAAATCTCTTTATGCAGGGGTCCTTCCCCTATACATTGGGGACCTGGGATGCAGGGTTTTGCATAGGGCAATACTGTGCAACAGGTTTTTAAACAGGCTTACTGACACTCCATCCACCTGTCCTAAAGGAGCTGCTCCTCAGATCTTGGTTACAATTCAATCCTGCAGTCCTGATATACGGCCACCCAGTATGGAAGGGGGCGGTTCATTCAAAGGAGCTGCTGGTGAGCTTGCTCTTGGGCCTAGCTGAGATAGGGCTGAGCCGACCACCTGCCACTCCTCTGGGGTTACTGTCCTAACTTGTTAAAATGAGTCCCTGTCCCTTTAATCAGGAGACAGTGAAGGAAGTGGGATTGAAGAGATTGCCCTGAGGGTCAACAGTGACACAATGGGCTGAATAGCCTCTCAAGTTTTAAGGAAATATGAGTTCTGGTGGTGTACAGTTGTGCTTACCTTATACAAGGAGTTTGGCAGCTGGTTATTCATTGTGAAGGAGCCCAGTTCCAGCAGATGCTCTGCAGTGTCGTCCGATTTATTCACCTGTTGGCAGCAAGAAGCAGCATTCAATTACTGTCTGTGATACCTGGGCTGACACAAGCCTGGGGATTCCTGCTTCAGAGGGTGTTAGTTATTGGGAAAGATCAGATAGGCTTGTTTTCCCTGTTGTGTTGAAAGCTGATGGATGACGAGATAAAAGTACAGTGGATTCTGGTCAACTGGGGCACATTGGGACCACGACATTTTGGCTCAATTAAGCAGTTGCCCCAATTAGCCAAAGTATGGTGCCATGTCTAATGGCCATACAAATGGATGTGGCTGAGGTTAGTTAGAAACTGTTCAGCAACTGTCTCCTGTCCTAATTAAGTAGCACAGTGTCCCAAATAAATGGAGAACTCTGGCTAATTTTGTTATTTAAGAGTTGTCCAAAATAAGCAGCTGCCCTGATCAATCGAAGGCCCAACTAACTGGAATCCACTGGAAATAAAATTACAAGAGGCAGGAGGAAGAGGAGAATCTTTTTCTTGTGGTATCAACATTGGAGAGTATTAGTATAAGATGATAATATGTTGTAAAATCTGTTTTACAGCAGCAGTACAGTGCAATAAAATATACTATAATACTTAAGAAATATAAAAACGTTAATAGGTAGCACAAAAGCAGAGCAAAGATAGTGAGGTAGCGTTAATAGTGTCATTATCCTTTCAGAAATCTGAAAAGTGGGAAGAATAAGTTGGTAAATTGGTTTATTATTGTCCCATGCAATGAGGTACTGTGAAAAGCTTGTCTTGTGCACAGTTCATTAAACAGGAGTCTGAGGACACACTCAGTGTTTCAGCAACAGCTTCTTCCCCTCCACCATAAGATGTCTGAACAGACAATGAAGCCATCAATACCTCACTTTGGGTACTATTTTTAATATACATTCTTATTGTAGCTTATGGTAATACTTTAACGTATTGCACCACACTGCTGCTGCTGCAAAACAACAAATTTCATGATAGATGTCTGATATTAAACCTGATTCTGGGTGGATTGGAAGGCTAAACTGCATTTATATTATTTCAAGGAATTGGTTGAGTAAGGCAGATTAATTTAGAGTTTTGATCATCACATGGGAATGGACAGGAATGGTAACAACATTCTAGGAGACAGAAGCTGCAGACATAATAAAGCATTATGACATCGCAGTATTGAGTAAGGAAACCATCATTGCTCTACGAAGGGGGTTGTCCAACATATTGAAGGGCCTAGATGAAGTGGACATGGAGAAGATGATTCTTACAGTGGGGGGGGGGGGGGGGGTCTACAACCAGAAGGCACAGACTCATAATAGAGAGATGCCCCTTTAGAACAGAGATGAGGAGGAATTTCTTTAGGCAGAGGGTTGTGAATCTGTGGCATTCTGTGGAAGTCATTGAGCATATTTAGAGCAGAGGTTGATAGGTTCTTGATTAGTCAGGGTGTCAAAGGTTATGGGGAGAATGCAGGAGAATGGGATTGAGAAGGAAAATACACAAGCCATGATAGAATGGTGGAGCAAACTTGATGGTCTAGATAGCCTAATTCCTATGTTCTGTGGTCTTATGTCTCATGATCTTGCGTCTTATGAACTTGGAAACAAAAAGGGACGATCATTTCTTCGGCCCCCTAACAGTTAGTAGAAGGTAGAGAAGGTGGTGCGTAGACATATTGCAGAAAGAGGTCAGAGCAATCGAGTTAGAGGAGCTGGGATCACAATGTCCTCAGTATTAACTGGGTGACCAACAGTGAAAGGCATTGACATGGTGGAATTTATTAAATGCATTCAGGAGAGACTTTGAGTCAGGACGTAAAGAAGTAATCCAGATGGTGCTGAGCTGTGGTCTCCATGAAGGCTCAGATTTAGTTAGATTTAAGGGGTTTTTTTTAGGTTCATAGGGATGGTTTTGGAGACAGAGAGGGGAGCTTGGGGTTAGGTTACAGTTTGGGCACAGTGACGTGGGGAAACTGGAGTCCAGACTGGTCCAAGTCCAAGGCTAAGCCGTCACTCCACGTTCCAAGTCCAGCAGCATCGGCATAGTCAAATGTCAGGCGACAGACCAGCAAGGACTTTGGGGGCTCTGTCATTGGCAGTACTGGAGTTTCGAGGCCCAGTTTTCAGGTTCCTGTATTCAGTGAGTTCAGCGTTCAAGGCCTGGCGTTTGGGCCCTCATCCAACATCTGTGAGTTCTGGGTCAATTCCGAAGGTTGAAGCTTGATGACCGGAGTCTTCAGTCTGTGAACTTCTGCAAATTCACCGGGGAAATCAGGGCCCAGTGTCTGCAAATCCATGAGTTTGAAGACAGCCACTCCTGGGGTTAAAGGACTGTGTGGGTGAGAGGGACGAACCTCTCGCTCATCTGTTTTGCTATTGTTTTGGTGTTTTCTGTGTTCTACTTTGTGTTCTGTGGTGTTCTGCTGAGCATTGTGGACAAGCTTTAGACACTTGTAGGCTGCCCTCAACACATCCTTGGGTGTGTTGGTCGTTAATGCAAATGACGCATTTCACTACATTTCCATATACGTGTGATAAATAAATCTGAATCTGTCCCACAGGAGAAGGGACAGCACTGGACTAAATCAAAGGAAATGTGGATGGGTAACAGGTTAAAGTATCAGAGAAAGGGCATTTAGAAGAGAGTAATCATAATGTCAAGGCAGTTATGAAAGGGAATAAGGATGGTTTGGGAATTCAGGTTGCATATCATCACAGGAGTAGGTGAGGTCATAAATTAATATATATTTTATCTCTATTTCCTTCCAAAAGGTATAATGCAGTTGGAAAATTTCTTGATGTGAAATTCTAAAATGTGTTATTGTAAAAAAAAAAAGGATTTTAATTGTCTTGGGAGGCTTCAACGTGGATAAATCCTGAGGGGCATATAAAGTTTATCCCAGGCTACTATAGTAGGCAAGGAGGAGACTGCAGAGGCCCTGAAAGGAATTTTTAAATCTTTACTGGCCACAGATGAGGTGCCATGCGAGTCGAGTTAGTCACTGTACAGCAAATTGTACTGTATTAGGTCAGGGTTAATCAGATTTGTGTGATGCAGAAGGGCCTTCTCCACATTGTATCACTAAATAAATAGATGGTTTCAGTCTGTGATCTAGATGGAAAATTGATGGCCAGCATGGACATGGTGGTCCAAGCGGCTTGTTTCTGTGCTGACCACCCTATGACATGATCACCAAGAGAGCCTTGCACATATTCTCCTTCATCTGCAATGCCCAGTGGCCCCAGCATCCCCTGGTACCTTGCTGTACAGGAACCGCTGCAGCTCTAGCTCGGCAATACCCAGCTGCCCATCCTCCTCTGTCAGACGCCAGCGTGCCTGGGCAAAGTAAACCTCGGTGCGCCGCACCACGCTCACGTCCTCCTGCTGCTTGCGGAGCTCCAGCTTGTTTGCCCGCTGGAGTTGGAAGTCCTTGAAACACCTGGAAGGCAGGGGGAGGGGTCAGACACAGGGTCAAACGAGAAGCATGGTAGCACTGCAGTTAGTGCAACTCCTTACAGTGACAGTGACCTGGGGTCAATTCCTGCTGCCGTTTGTAAGGAGTTTGCATGTTCTCCCCATGACCACATGGGCTTCCTACGGGTGCTCCGGTTTCCTCTCATATTCCAAAGATGTACACGTCAGGGTTAGTAAGTTGTGGACTTGCTATGTTGCTGCTGGAAGCAGGCGCCCCCAGCACATCTTCAGACTGTGCTGGTCGTTGACGGGAATGACGCATTCAACTGTACGTTTCAATATATTTGTGACAATTAAAGTTAATCTTCAGGATAATGGGATGTAATAGTGTGACAGACCACATATTTGCTCTATAAAACCGTAGATCAGGATAGACACCTGTTCATTAATGGAAATATCTAATCACACATCCATGTGGCAGCAACTCAATACATAAAAGCAATGTAGATGTGTTCAAAAGTTCAGTTGTTGTTCAGACCAAACATCAGAAAGAAATGTGACTTAAGGGACATTGACCATGGATTGATGTTGATGTCAGAAAGAGTAGCTTGAATATCTAAAACCTGCTGATCTCCTGGGATTTTCACACACAACATTCTCTGGAGATCACAGCGAATGGTGTGAAAGGCAAAATACATCCAGTGAGTGACAGTTCTGTGGATAAAAACACCTTGTTAATGAGAGAAGTCAGAGGAGAATAGACAGACTGGTTCAAGCTGTCAGGAAAGTGACAGTAACTCAAATAACCATGTATTAAAACAGCAGTGTGCAGAAGAGCATCTCTGAATGCACATGTTGAACCTTGAAGTGGATGGGCTACATCAGCAAAAGACCATGAACATACACTCAGTGGCCCTGTTATTAGGTATCTCCTGTACCTAATAAAGTGGCCACTGAATATATACCACGCACAGAATATAAAGCATGATATATTCTTCCTGAGCAGAGGCAGAGACCCAATGGACATTGGTTTGGTCTGCATTCATCTGGAGTCTGTATTTTAGGTCCTGCTACTCTGTACATCAATACTACCAGCTTCATATCCCTTGGCCACAAGGGTCCATTGATCTAACTCAGGAAGAGGACACCAGAAGTCATTATGTCAAGGAATTTTGTATTTTTGCAGCAATTGATAAAATCTCATCTTCTCCAGAACATCCGGGAGCAATTCTACACAGCCATCATAGACAGCATCTTCACATCATCCATGACTGTCTAGTTTGGTGCAGTATGTACAAAAATTACAGCAAACTGTCAGGTCACCAGACAAGGTCATTGGCTGCATGCAGTTTATAATCACTGCAGGACTTGTATGTGCCCTGGACACAGTGAGCAAGAAAAATCATTGTGGGCACTACCCACCCTGCAAAGTGCCTTTTCCAAAAGTTCCCTTCTGGAAACAGACAGACAGACATACATTATTGATCTCTTCTGGAAAGCACTATTAAAACAAAAGCTTAATGCCATCTTAAAAGTCTCTTCCCCCAGATGGTTCCATATCAACTACTCTAGTCAGCCTCTCTCCCTCCCCCCATTTACAGCATTGCACTGTAAACACTTTCAAGGAATCTACAACTCACGTTCTGAGTATTTATTTGCATTTATTAGTTGGATTTTTATGTTTGCATTTGTCTATTTTAGCACATTGGTTGGTTGTCAGTCTTTCTTTACGTGCAGCTTTTCACTGATTTAATTGGATTTCTTTGTTCTGTGAATGCCCGCAAGAAAGAGAATCTTAGGATAGTGCTTGGTGACATATACATACCTCGATAATAAACTTACTTTGAGCTTTAAACTGTTATGTTGTAAATTCTAGCTGGTATTATGTATTGATGCACATTTTATTTCATATCAGTCCTTTAATCTCTAACTCTTTTGTTTATATAATTGTTGAATGTTGTTGCTTTTTGTTACATGTCACACCCTGACCAGATCACCACAGCAAATTCCTTAGACATGTAAATGTGCATGGTGATTTTGACAGCTCTCTCTTCCTTGCATGCTCACCTGATGAGAATGTTGAGTTCCTCGCTCTTGGCCTGTAGATCTGTCTTCTCTTGGTTCAGCCGCACCTGTAGCTCGTGGCTCTGGTTCAACAGTGTAGTGTTATGGCTGTCATCCTGCAGAGACTGAAATACAAGAACCAGTCGTCGGCATCCAGCAAAACTCCCCCCTTCAGGCCCAATCTCCCATCACACACAATCCTGCTCTCCCCCACACACACACGAAGTTCACAGCCACACCATATCCGGTGTTCTCCCTCCATGCAATAGGCTGAGAGTTCAAACCGGGAGATTCAGGGGCAGAACTGCAGAGTGCTGCACTGGGGGTGGGGGGAGGGGGGGGAAGGTGGGGGTCTTTGTGGAAGTCTTCAGAATTCTCAACCCTTACATTACAATGGCCCTAACCCAGGCTGCACCATGTGTTCAAAGTGAATGTCCTACATTAATCTCGCAGGATTCCAGTGCAGTACCTCTTACTATTCCCTCTGATCACTGCCCCTGCCCTGGCAGGTGACAGCGTAGGTGCCAGTCCCACACGGATGTAAGGGAAATGAGAGGTTACCTTGACAATCAGATGGATCTCTTTCTCCAACTGCCGGATCCGGGTCACATGCATTCTGACAGCATCCTGCAGATGGAGGATGCTATTCCGCTGCTCTTCTGGATTGCTGGAAATCTCCAGCTGGAATCGCACTCGCTGCTTCCTCTCACTGTGCTCCTGGAACCAGAGAAATGGATGTAGCCAGCAACACCCCCACACATGCATGTACACACGAAGCAGGAGGGAGGTGAGGGCATCTGTGGTTGTTCCCTTCGGCAGGACATTGTGAGGAGTGGTTTAGTCACTGGGCAATAAGTATTATTTTATCTCTTTCACTTTTTTATTAATCATTTTTCTTTCTGCATTTTATTCTTGATATAATTATAATTTATTATAATCTTCAACAAGTGTACAGTGTGTGTCCTTTGTTTGTGGATACGCCTTGCTGCTGAATCAGAAAAGAACAAGAAACAAAGTTTAAGATATTTTCATTACAGAGCTTACTTTGCGTTTGGGTTCAACCAGCAACAGCAGATTGTTAACGATATCCAGGATCATGGCGTACTGCACTGGGTTGGTGGATATCTCCAGGTCATGGTGGATCAGGGTGAATGTGTCCACAGCACCTACAATTGTAGTCAGGGCAAAAAATCAGTGCAGGAAATACTGCAACTCAGCAGACACCCCCTGAGTCTTTCCCAGCCAGTCACTTCCCACCCAAATACTACTCACATCAAGGCTGTCATTCACCGACCTGCTAACTTAGCAATTGAACATAACCACCTACCATAGTCTCCTTTTTGATTGTAAACACAAGAGGACCTTGTGTTCTGGGACCTCTACTTTTCATGATTTTTATTAATGACCTGGATGTGGGGGTAGAAGGGTGGGTTGGCAAGTTTGCAGATGACACAAAGGTTGGTGGTCTTGTGGATAGTGTAGAGGATTATTGAAGATTGCAGAGAGACATTGATAGGATGCAGAAGTGGGCTGAGAAGTGGCAGATGGAGTTCAACCCGGAGAAGTGTGAGGTGATACACTTTGGAAGGGCAAAATCCAAGGCAGAGTACAAAGTAAATGGCAGGATACTTGGTAGTGTGGAGGAGCAGAGGGATCTGGGGGTACATGTCCACAGATCCCTGAAAGTTGCCTCACAGGTAGATAGGGTAGTTAAGAAAGCTTATGGAGTGTCAGCTTTCATAAGTCGAGGGATAGAGTTTAAGAGTCGCGATGTAATGATGCAACTCTATAAAACTCTGGCCATACTTGAAGTACTGTGTCCAGTTTTGGTCACCTCATTATAGGAAGGATGTGGAAGCATTGGAAAGGGTACCGAGGAGATTTACCAGGATGCTGCCTGGTTTAGAGAGTATGCATTATGATCAGAGATTAAGGGAGCTAGGGCTTTAACTCTTTAAAAAAAGAGGAGGATAAGAGGAGACATGATAGAGGTGTACAAGATATTAAGAGGAATGGACAGAGTGGACAGCCAGCGCCTCTTCCCCAGGGCACCACTGCTAAATACAAGAGGACATGGCTTTAAGGTAAAGGGAGGGAAGTTCAAGGGGGGGTATTAGAGGAAAGTTTTTCACTCAGAGAGTGGTTGGTGCATGGAATGCACTGCCTGAGTCAGTGGTGGAGGCAGATATACTAGTGAAGTTTAAGAGGTGACTGGACAGGTATATGGAGGAATTTAAGGTGGGGGGGTTATATGGGAGGCAGGGTTTGAGGGTCAGCACAACATTGTGGGCCGAAGGGCCTGTAATGTGCAGTACTGTTCTATGTTCTATGTAGGAACATGTGTGATAGGATCAGTGGATGTCTCAAATCTTTTGGTCATTACTTATCCTTAAACAAAATTGTGCTTAAGGATAAATAATATCCTCAGAGCAAACTTTGTTTCAAAGCTAGCTCGTCCATCTGAAAGCATCAATAGTTTCTTGGGCTTCATGCTATATCTGAGTGAAGGAGTGGACAATGCAGAGTTGCTTCAGTATGCACTGGGGTAGATTCATCTGACTGAATTGTGATTAACTCTGCCATTGACAGTCCCAAGCCCAGCTGTGAAAGCAGAAGGGTTGAGCATGGAGTGAGCAACCCCATCCTGTAAAATCCCAGGGCTACAGAAACACCAACAGAAACTCCAAAGACCTCACTCATGGAAGAGGAAGTATCATTGCCTGGAAGACGTATGAAGTTGTGTGGTGAAAGCAGAAGCCACAGGGTTGATCAACCTTCAGTCCAGGACAGGGGAGCAGACGTCAGCGGCCCATGTCCCAGTAGGAGTAATGGACTAAAGAAGAAGAAAACTCCGACATTGTGACAGAAAATGAACAGGAATGGGAGGGAGTTAACATCTGCGCCAGGGTTAAAGTCTTGTGGTGGGTTGCTTAAGGTTTCCAAGATCCAGTCTTACTCCGTACCCCTTGTATCAAATCCCACACCCATGGCCTGAGTTTAACATTGCTCGGAAGCAGCTTGACTCTCAAACCCACCATTCTGCTTCTTCAGCAGGTCCTCCTTCTGGTCTTCATGGACCTCAGGGGGTTTGATCTGGGTCACCAACTCAGGCTCGATATCATGGCTGTAACTGACATAGAACATCCGGCAGTTACAGCGCGAGATGATCCTCTGCACCTGCTGCGGCTGATAGCCTTCGGCAGGGAGGTTCCAGTCTGAAGGAAGAGAAACCAAGTGCACAGTTAATCAGCCAGAACTGATAAAAGTTCCACTCCCAGTAAACTGCCAAGCCCTTCTGTATCCATCTGTAATTGGGAAGGCAACTCCCTCCAAGGAAAATACAGGCTTGGGAGTGAAGTTCCCTTTCCCATCACATACTCCCAGGATCAGAGTGAAGCTCCCCCCACACCGTCCCATCACACACTCCCAGGATCAGAGTGAAGCTCCCTCCACACCGTCCCATCACACACTCCCGGGGTCAGAGTGAAGCTCCCCCCACACTGTCCCATCACACACTCCCAGGATCAGAGTGAAGCTCCCCCCACACCGTCCCAGCACACACTCCCGGGGTCAGACACAGAGTGAATCTCCCTCCGCACCGTCCCATCACACACTCCCGGGGTCAGACACAGAGTGAATCTCCCTCCACACCGTCCCATCACACACTCCCGGGGTCAGACACAGAGTGAATCTCCCTCCACACCGTCCCATCACACACTCCCGGGGTCAGACACAGAGTGAATCTCCCTCCACACCGTCCCATCACACACTCCCGGGGTCAGACATAGAGTGAAACTCCCTCCACACCGTCCCATCACACACTCCCGGGGTCAGACACAGAGTGAAACTCCCTCCACACCGTCCCATCACACACTCCCGGGGTCAGACACAGAGTGACTCTCCCTCCTCACCGTCCCATCACACACTCCCGGGGTCAGACACAGAGTGAATCTCCCTCCACACCGTCCCATCACACACTCCCGGGGTCAGACATAGAGTGAAACTCCCTCCACACCGTCCCATCACACACTCCCGGGGTCAGACACAGAGTGAATCTCCCTCCACACCGTCCCATCACACACTCCCGGGGTCAGACATAGAGTGAAACTCCCTCCACACCGTCCCATCACACACTCCTGGGGTCAGACACAGAGTGAATCTCCCTCCACACCGTCCCAATTCAACTCCCCCCCCCCCCCCCCCCCACACCGTCCCAGTGCAATTCCCCCCACACCGTCCCAGTGCAATTCCCCCCACACCGTCCCAGTGCAATTCCCCCCACACCGTCCCATCACACACTCCCGGGGTCAGACACAGAGTGAATCTCCCTCCACACCTTCCCATCACAAACTCCCGGGGTCAGACACGGAGTGAATCTCCCTCCACACCGTCCCATCACACACTCCTGGGGTCAGACACAGAGTGAATCTCCCTCCACACCGTCCCATCACACACTCCCGGGGTCAGACACTGAGTGAATCTGCCTGCACACCGTCCCATCACACATTCCAGGGGTCAGACACACAGAGTGAAGCTCCCCCCACACCGTCCCATCACACACTCCCGGGATCAGAGTGAATCTCCCCCCACACCGTCCCATCACACACTCCCGGGGTCAGACACAGAGTGAATCTCCCTCCACACCGTTCCATCACACACTCCCGGGGTCATACACAGAGTGAATCTCCCTCCACACCATCCCATCACAAACTCCCGGGGTCAGACACAGAGTGAATCTCCCTCCACACCGTCCCATCACACACTCCCGGGGTCAGACACAGAGTGAATCTCCCTCCACACCGTCCCATCACACACTCCCGGGGTCAGACACAGAGTGAATCTCCCTCCACACCGTCCCATCACACACTCCCGGGGTCAGACACAGAGTGAATCTCCCTCCACACCGTCCCATCACACACTCCCAGGGTCAGACACAGAGTGAATCTCCCTCCACACTGTCCCATCACACACTCCCGGGGTCAGACACAGAGTGAATCTCCCCCCACACCGTCCCATCACACACTCCCAAGGTCAGACACAGAGTGAATCTCCCCCCACACTGTCCCATCACACACTCCCGGGGTCAGACACAGAGTGAATCTCCCCCCACACTGTCCCATCACACACACCCGGGGTCAGAGTGAAGCTCCCCCCACACCGTCCCATCACACACTCCCGGGGTCAGACACAGAGTGAATCTCCCCCCACACTGTCCCATCACACACACCCGGGGTCAGAGTGAAGCTCCCCCCACACCGTCCCATCACACACTCCCAGGATCAGAGTGAAGCTCCCCCCACACCGTCCCATCACATACTCCCAGGATCAGAGTGAAGCTCCCCCCACACCGTCCCATCACACACTCCCGGGGTCAGACACAGAGTGAATCTCCCCCCACACCGTCCCATCACATACTCCCAGGATCAGAGTGAAGCTCCCCCCACACCGTCCCATCACACACTCCCGGGGTCAGACACAGAGTGAATCTCCCTCCACACCGTCCCATCACACACTCCCGGGGTCAGACACAGAGTGAATCTCCCTCCACACCGTCCCATCACACACTCCCGGGGTCAGAGTGAAGCTCCCCCCACACCGTCCCATCACACACTCCCAGGATCAGAGTGAAGCTCCCCCCACACCGTCCCATCACACACTCCCGGGATCAGAGTGAATCTCCCCCCACACCGTCCCATCACACACTCCCGGGGTCAGACACAGAGTGAATCTCCCTCCACACCGTCCCATCACACACTCCCGGGGTCAGACACAGAGTGAATCTCCCTCCACACCGTCCCATCACACACTCGCGGGGTCAGAGTGAAGCTCCCCCCACACCGTCCCATCACACACTCCCAGGATCAGAGTGAAGCTCCCCCCACACCGTCCCATCACACACTCCCAGGATCAGAGTGAAGCTCCCCCCACACCGTCCCATCACACACTCCCAGGATCAGAGTGAAGCTCCCCCCACACCGTCCCATCACACACTCCCGGGGTCAGACACAGAGTGAATCTCCCTCCACACCGTCCCATCACACACTCCCGGGGTCAGAGTGAAGCTCCCCCCACACCGTCCCATCACACACTCCCAGGATCAGAGTGAAGCTCCCTCCACACCGTCCCATCACACACTCCCGGGGTCAGACACAGAGTGAAGCTCCCCCCACACCGTCCCATCACACACTCCCGGGGTCAGACACAGAGTGAATCTCCCCCCACACCGTCCCATCACACACTCCCGGGATCAGAGTGAATCTCCCCCCACACCGTCCCATCACACACTCCCGGGGTCAGACACAGAGTGAATCTCCCTCCACACCGTCCCATCACACACTCCCGGGGTCAGACACAGAGTGAATCTCCCTCCACACCGTCCCATCACACACTCCCGGGGTCAGAGTGAAGCTCCCCCCACACCGTCCCATCACACACTCCCAGGATCAGAGTGAAGCTCCCCCCACACCGTCCCATCACACACTCCCAGGATCAGAGTGAAGCTCCCCCCACACCGTCCCATCACACACTCCCAGGATCAGAGTGAAGCTCCCCCCACACCGTCCCATCACACACTCCCAGGATCAGACACAGAGTGACTCTCCCTCCACACCGTCCCATCACACACTCCCAGGATCAGACACAGAGCGACTCTCCCTCCACACCGTCCCATCACACACTCCCGGGGTCAGACACAGAGTGAATCTCCCTCCACACTGTCCCATCACACACTCCCGGGGTCAGACACAGAGTGAATCTCCCTCCACACCGTCCCATCACACACTCCCGGGATCAGACACAGAGTGAATCTCCCTCCACACCGTCCCATCACACACTCCCGGGGTCAGACACAGAGTGAATCTCCCTCCACACCGTCCCATCACACACTCCCGGGGTTAGACACAGAGTGAAACTCCCTCCACACCGTCCCATCACACACTCCTGGGGTCAGACAGAGAGTGAATCTCCCTCCACACCGTCCCATCCCACACTCCCAGGATCAGAGTGAAGCTCCCCCCAGACCGTCCCATCACACACTCCCAAGGTCAGACACAGAGTGAATCTCCCTCCACACTGTCCCATCACACACCCCCGGGGTTAGACACAGAGTGAAACTCCCTCCACACCGTCCCATCACACACTCCCGGGGTCAGACACAGAGTGAAACTCCTTCCACACCGTCCCATCACACACTCCCGGGGTCAGACACAGAGTGAATCTCCCTCCACACCGTCCCATCACACACTCCTGGGGTCAGTCACAGAGTGAAACTCCCTCCACACTGTCCCATCACACACTCCCGGGGTCAGACACAGAATGAAACTCCCTCCACACACTCCCCGAGCTCAGACACAGAGTAAAACTCCCTCCACACCGTCCCATCACACACTCCTGGGGTCAGACACAGAGTGAATCTCCCTCCACACCGTCCCATCACACACACCTGGGGTCAGACACAGAGTGAATCTCTCCACACTGTAATGGTCGTTAATAGGACATTCCTAGTTAGCCGCTCCCACATGGGAGGAGTTCCCATACTGTACAAGCAGAGTGATCAATAAAGTTCAGTTGAATGTCCTGCATGCTGGCATCTTGGTGTGCTCTGCACTCTCCCTCAATATCAAACATAAGATGGTGTCAGAAGTGGTTGATCATCAATAAGTTGGTGCTACAGGCCAGCTAAAAGTCCCAACAAGAGAGAATTTACGCATTTATCTATGAAAAATATTCAGAGACTTATCAACCTAAAGTGCCTTTGCTAGTATGCTAAATTGTATGCACCATGAGGCTGATCTCAGTCCTGGCCAGGGCTAGGCAACGCCTTCAATCTACACTCAAAAGTGGATATATTTGTAATGATCTGTGGGCCACTAGCATCAAGACACAGACACAGTAGAAAAGTCAAACTCTCAGGGAGAGAAAAGACTACTTTTGTAGTCCAAATTAATAAATAAACAAACAAACAGGAAAATGGAGCAAATACCTACCTAATCTACTTACCTAATAAAAGCCCTCCCCAAGGCACTCAAAAACAGTTCCTCAGGAAGTCAAAGAAGACCATGATTCAGATGGAGAGAGAATCTTCCTTGGGGCTCTAGACAAGACTGGTGTACTACCATTCAGTTTCAAAATGAAGTAGTGATGTTCAACATGGACACTAGGGCAGATGTCACAGCCGTCTCCCAATGTCTGTTCACAAAACTGGCGAAGAGAACAGACATTAGCTAAACCCGACAAAGGAAGTGCTCATGGGGCACTCAATATGAAAGGAATGTTTCCTACTTCCTTCCATAAAAATAAGGAACAGTTCAAAGAGGATGTCTACGTTGTCCAGAATCTCTTCTCATCATGACTGGGACGACGTGCCATCGAGAAGCTGAACCTTATTGCAAGGATGGATTCACTAAACAACATTCACTGGAGTTGTTTGCAGGCTTGGGGTACCTTATCCAGCTGAGGCTAGGAGTGACGCCCTACTCTCTGACCACCGCGAGACATATACCCGTTGAGGAACCAAGTCAAAGGTGAAATTGACATCATAACTAGAATGAATAGACCTACTGACTAGTGTGTGGGCATTGTTCTTGTTCCTTAGCCAGATGGCGCAGTTGAGGATTTGTGTTGAATAATGCAGTGAGGCAAGAGAAGTTTACTCTGCCCTCTGTTAAGCACACATTGGGTATGCAGGGTGGAACAAAGTTCTTCACCAAACTGGATGCAAACTTGGGGTTCTGGCAGATCTGTTTAGCTCCTGAGTCACGGAAGCTTATAACCTTTATCATACCATTCAGACGATATCTCATCAGCCCGAACTCTTTCAGATGAGGATGAAGAAAATTTTGGAAGGAGTAGTGACGATACACTCATCTTTGGAGGCTTAAGTGTGGAACATGTCAATTGACTGGAAGCTGCCTTGGAGAAACTGAAACAGGCTGGAATTGCCTGAACAAAAAGAAATGTGAATTTGCGAAGTTGGAGGTGATATTCTTAGGCCACCCACTGTCCTTAGAGGGAGTGAAACCAGATTCAGACAAGCAGGCAGGAGTTCGGAACATGGAACAACCCATCAGAGATCTGCAGTTTCCTTGGCGTGGTAAACCAGCTGGGAAATTTCATTCCAGATTTGGCAGAGAGTAAAGCCACTCTGTGACCACCTTCTCTCAGAGAAACATTTGGAGCTGGGATGTGCCACAGGTGAAGTCATTCTCATCACTTAAAACAGAGCTCAATTCTCTGCCAACATTGGATTTCTTTGATCTGAACAAAGCAACCTAGGTCTCAGCACACGCGCATGCACTACTGCAGTGGTGTATGGAAACTGGTGGTGTAGGACTGACTCCTACTTATCAGCTTTGAAAAAGAGAACACAGCTCATGTGTGGGCTTGTGAACTGTTCAGCTGCTACTCAATAGGCACAAAATTCCTACTTGAAACAGACCACAAGCCACTTGTCAGCCTCCTCGGCTCGAAACTCTTAGATGACCTAACTCCACATCTGCAAAGATTCAGAGTGAGGCTCCTGATACTGTTATGACATTGAACATGGCCTTGGCAAATCTTTTACAACACCGGACACTCTGTCGAGGATGTCATGCAGAAGTGAGTGGCCAAAAGCTGACTCTGCCCTCATGGAGGATACCACCGTCTACTTAGCACAGAGTAAATGACAGAATTCCTGTGAGTTGATAAAGGACAAAATCTGCAGCAAGGTCATGCAATACTGTGAGCGTGGATGGCCAGCTGTTCCAAAATGAGCTCACCAACTCAAACCTTACTGGCTTCAAAAAGACACACTCACCACTCTTGACGGTTTTCTGCTAAAGGGCTCCAGACTCATCAATCCTGCTTCTATGCAAGTCAAAATCATCAGTCAAATCCACCAAGGACATCAAGGCATCAACAAATGTTGTCTAAGAGCAAGGCAATCCGTGTGCTGGCCAGGTCTGAGCACACAGCTGGGAGATTAAGTAAAGCAATGTGAAGCAAGCAGAAACCTGCACAAAAATCATGTTGAACCCCTCTGTCCCACAGGATTCCCAAACTCTCAATGCAAAATTACAGGCACGGACATTTTCAAGTTAAAGAGAGCCAAATATCCTCTCACTGGGGATTACTACTCATGGAATGTTGAGGTGTCCAAGCTGTCCTCTACTCCTCAGCAGCAGCTGTACAGCACGTGACAGCTGTATCCGGTTTCCATGGAAAACCAGGGACACTAGTGTCAGACGACGGTCCATACTTCGGCTGCTCAGAATTCAAAGCCTTGGCTAGGGACTACGAGTTCAAACACTAGACAAGCTGTCCACAGTACCCACAGGTAAATGGAGAAGCAGAAAGAGCAGTGCTAACTGTTGAGAGTCTCCTACTGAAAGTAAAAGATCCTGACAAAGCACTGCTAGCTTATCGCTCCACATCGCTTGCACACGGCTACAGCCCATCACAGATTGAGAGCAATCCTGCCCTTTCTTCTTTCCCTTCTCCAACCTCACTTTCCAGACTCAGACAAAGTGAGAAACTTTGAGACAATGCAACGTGAGAAAACAAAGATCATGTACAATCTCAGGCACAGAGCAAAATCTTTGTTGCCGCTCAGGAGTGGTAAAGCTGTTTGGGTTTCAGACAGGTTCACCAAAGCAACACTAGTCCAGCAGCATGCACCACGACCAGAATATCAGGCGAACAGGTGTGCAGCCAAAGTCACTAATGGTAGAGAAAGAAATAGAGTGGCTGATCCTAATGACGAGGACCACTTACCTGAGGTGGACATGCTGTTCAAGAATCTCCAACACTCCAACACTTCCAGGAACCTATACCAGATCGGGTCATTTATTTATCCCACCACAGAGACATACTAATAGCTTAGGGCATGTGATTAAAGAAAGAGAATAATCCTCTCACTTTGCCAGGGTGTTCAGGCTGTCTACCCTGACCTCCATTAGAATAAATGTTTTGACAAAATAAGAGATACTAAAGACAGGAACTGGTGAAAAATAAGGATGAAAAACCCAGACTGAGAGACTGGTAAAAACAAAGAGAAAGACAGGTATAATATAGGCGATTCTTCTTTATGCTTATGTAGGAGCATAAGTTATGAATTATGGGTAAAGTGAACTGATTCACTCAATTTCAGTAACCAATTTCAATGCAGTTCTGTGGACAATAAATACGTACCTAGTTTTTCTTTTCTTCCTAGAAGGGGAGATGTAGTGGTAATTTATAGGTTATTCCTATGCCACTCAGTCACATGGGAGGAGTTCAGCGATTCAAGCAGAGTGATCAGTAAAGTTCAGTTGAATAACCTGCATGCTGGGGACTAGGTGTGATCAGCACTATCCCTCAGTATCAAACACAACACATACCATCCCATCACATACCCACAGGGTCAGACACAGGGTAAAACTCCTTCTATATCATCCTGTTACACACTCACCATCCCATCACACACTCCTGGGGTCAGACACAGAGTGACATTCTGTCTACACCACCCTATCATGTTGTCCTGGGAACAAACACAGAGTGAAGCTCCCTTTACACAATCCCATCACACACTCCTGGGTCAATATTCTGTTTCTCAGTGATTAGTAATTTCCCCAGGAAAAACTTTCTTACAAAGCTACCACCTCCATTTGAGAGCACCCACTGATGTTTTTGTGGGCCTGACAACGTATCAAAGTGAAGGTGTTTTAACAAGGCAGTGTAGTCTCAGTACTATTTATTTATTGAGATATAGCATGGAACAGGCCCTTCCAGATGTTTGAACCATGTCATCCAGCAATCAACTGATTTAATCCTAGCCTAATCACAGGAGCATTTATAATGATCAGTTAATCTACCAGCCATCCATCTTTGGACTGTGGGATGAAACTGGAGCACCCAGAGGAAACTCACACGGTCACGGGGAGAATGTACAAACAGCGAAGGGAATTGAACCCAGGTCACGGATACTGTAAAGTGTTATGCTATCCACTACATTACTGCTGTGTCTGAATGGGCAGGTTCACCTGAACTAAGTGATTAAGCAACACTCAAAACTGTGACCTTGTAACTAAGGGGTGAGAAGGAGTGAACAAGAATGGGAGGAAGCTACCCTCTGGGTCAGGGCGAATGCCTTGTGGTGGGTTGTGTAGGTGAGATCCGGTGCATGCTGCAAGCTATATAGGGCGTTACTGCCACGTGCTGGAGATTTCTCTGTTGCTACCGAATGCCCACAGCACCTTCCTCTCACCTGTTGTCGTGCTGACCATCCCTCCCACAGCCTGTCCACTCTCCATCAGTTCTGCCACAGAGTCCAGGTTCCGGGTGCGATGCTCTTCGATGTTTTTGACCTGAAGAGCAAACGTGAGTAATTAAATGGTGTTTGTCTGTTGGCATCTATTAGCAACAGACAACAAATGCTGAATTTATTTCCAGGATGCTTCATTAGGAGGGCTTTTCCCAGTTTTCTCACATGGGTGAAAGGAGGTTTTACTACAAGGCTGGAAGTCTGCTGGGAAGTCAAAGGGCCAACGTCTGTGAGTCTGAGTTGACTGGAGGCTGAAGACCAGGGCTTGAAGGACTGCACACGTTTGTGGGCAAGAGGGAGAAACGGGGTTGAAGGACTGTGTATGTACATGGGCAAGAAGAGAGAAAAGGGGCCTAACCCAATCTTGGGGCAATTTTCAATTTACCTGCAAACTGGTACATCTTTGGATGTGGGAGGAAACCAGAGCACCCAGAGGACATCCACAGTCACTGGAAGGACATCCAAACTTCTTATAGATGGCATTGGAATAAAACTCCGAACTCTAACACACCAAGCTGTAAATGTTGCATTAGCCATTATGCTACTGTGTTTAAAGTTGAAAGTAAATTTATTATCAAAATACATATTTGTCACCATATATTACACTGAGATTCATTTTCTTGCGGGTGTTCATAGTAAAACAAAGAAATACAATAGAATTAATGAAAAACCATACACAAAGACTGACAAACAACTAACGTGATTTATCACATGTACATCAAAACATACAGTGAAATGTGTCATTTACAATAAAAACCAACACTCTAGGACATGCTGGTAGCAGCCTGCAAAGACATCCTGCCCTTTTTGTTTTGGTGCTTGTCGTGTTCAGCCAAGCAATGTGGACGTCTTCCGTTGACACTGAAATGTGCGGCAACACTTGCAAGCTACCCCTAGCATGTCCTTGAGTGTTCATGCAAATGACACATTTCACTGTGTGTTTTTATGTACGTGTCATAAATAAATCTGAATTTGCCCAATGGGAGAGGCTGCAAAAGAGGTTCACCATGATGCTGTCTGGATTAGAGAGTACGAGCGATAAGCAGACATTGGACAAACATGGGTTGTTTTCTTTGGAGTGACAAAACCTGACAGAGGTTTATAGAATTATGAAAGGCATGGAGAGGTAGACAGTCAGAATCTTTTCCCCAGGGTAGAAATGTTGAATAGAGAACATGTGTTTAAGATTAAAGGAAATTTAAGGGGCAAGTGGCTGCAATGGGCTGCCATAAGTGGTAGTGGAGTCAAATGTGACAGTGATGTTTAGGTTTTTAAACAGGTATGAATATGCAAAGAATGGAGGGAAATGGATCATATGCAGGGAAAAGAGATTTAGATTGAAGATAGCTTCATTTGTCATGTGTACATCAAAACATACAGCGAAATATGTAGCTTATGTCAATGACCAACTCAGTCCAAGAATGCTTTGGAGACAGCCCACCAGTGTTTCAATTCTTCTGGCACCAACGCAGCATGCTTATAATTTACTAACCCTAACCCATACATCTTGGGAAACCGGAGCACCTGGATGAAACCCACATGGTCATGGGGAGTATGTACAAACTCCTCACAGACAGCAGTGGGAATTGCACCCAGGTCAAGGGCACTCTAAAACATTCTGCTAACCATTACATTACCATGCCACCAGCTAGCTTAGTGTAATTGGGTATCATTTTCAACGTTGACAATGTGGGCCAATTGAGCTGATCCTGCTCTGCTTGTTCAACTGAGATGGGGAAGTGGGGAGAATACTAAGGGCTGGGGTACAGGAAAAGCCAGTGGAGAACAGCACACCAGTTAAAGTGAGTGATCCTAAACCTGAGTGGATAACTTCACTCGCCATAACTGAATTGATCCATAACCGATGGATTCTACAACTCATACTCTCAGTATTATTGTCTATTTATTTACAGTTTATTGTCTTTGCATATTATTCGAGTCTTTGTGTGCAGTTTTTTCATTGATTCCATTGTATTAGTTTTTTCTACTGTCAATTCCTGCAAGAAAATCAATCTCCGGATAGCATGTGGTGACGTATATGTACTTTGATAGTAAATTTACTTTGGACTTTGAAATGCTGACCCACTAAGCTCACCTCTAACCATAGCTGGCGCTCCTCATTCTCCGCAGGGTTGGTCTCCATGGTGGCAAAGTACTGCATACCATCCAGCAGGCAGGTCCAGGTGGCCTTTTGCTTGAGGGTGTCATTGTACCAGGCTGGGTGGTACAGGCACTGCATCAGCTGTGCCTTGGCAGCACTTACAAAGACACAGCCTACTGTCTCAGCACCTCTTAACATCACCTAAGGGGCAGAGGTGGACAGATCAGAGAGTACATGTCATGACATATCAAAGGCAACAGGGTAAGAAATAGGGTCAAAGAACAATAAGCACTAAAAGATGGATGAGGTGTCAAGAGAGTGAGGCGGAGGGGGGTAATGGTGAGGTGGAAGAAAGTAGATAGAAGGGGAATGAACATGCACACACAAAATGCAGGAGGAACTCAGCAGGTCAGACAGCACCTATGGAAAGGAATAAACTGTCAACATTTCAAGCCTAAACCCTTCATCAGGACAGGAAAAGAAGAGAGCAGAAGCCAGGAAAAGAAAGGTGGGAGAAGAGGAGTACAAGCTGGCACATAATAGGGGAAGCCTGCTGAGGGGGAAGGAGGGAAAGTGGGGGGAGGGAGGGAGGAGTAAGAAACTGGAAGGCGATAGATGGAAGGAGGAATCTGATAGGAGAAGAGAGTGGACCATGGAGGAAAGGGAAGGAGGAGGGGAACCTGAAAGGCAATGGGCATGCAAGAAGAGATGACAGGATAATGAGGGGTGGGGGGAGAATTTATCTGAAAGTACAGAAGTCGATGTTTATGCCATCAGGTTGGAGGCTACACAGACTGAATATGAGGTGTTGCTCCTCCAATCTGAGTTTGGCCCCATTAGGGTAGTAGAGGAGGCCACGGACAGACGTGTCAGAATGGGAATGTGAAGTCAAAGTCGAATGGGTGGTCACTCTGAAAACCTACATCTTGCGACGGATGAACTGAAGGTGCTCAACAACGTGGTCTCCCGACTGACGTCAGGTCTTACTGATGAAGAGGCCAGACCTAGAGCGCCGGATATAGTGGACAACCCCGATAGACTTGCTAGTGAATTGTTATCTCACCTGGAAGGACAGTTTGGGGTTCTGAATGGTTGTGTGGGAAGCTGTGTAGAGAGCCCAGGGAGTGAAATGAGAGAAAATTAATGGTGGGGAGGGAGAGAGGAGATGTAGAGGGAGCTTCTTTCCTTGGGGCATTGGCATGTTTCTCTCAGAGACCCCTCCAGCAATCACTCTACCTGGGAGTTCACCAGCTCGATCATCCAGTTCCGGTTTAACACATCACCTGTTTGACAGGCTACGATCCCGTACAGCTGGTCACACACCCCAGAGTCCTCCTCTGTGAAAACGACAAACCTGTCTGTCTCCTCGATCAGCTTCTGTAACATGGAGGCACCTGGGGCAATGAACGGAGAGGTGGTGTCAAGAGAAGGGTGTATGCGTTTCTTCCCCCTCCTTCCAGAGACCCAAGGAGTCACACAACACATCAGAGACAACTAAGGATTAACTCCTTTGATGCAGTAAATGTGAACAGTAGGAGCCCATAAACTACAACATGGTAATTAATGCATGAAGCAGCTTCACAGATGTGTCAAGGGGTAAATACTGGCGCCAGCTCTACCTGTAGGACCCAAAAGAATTATTACAACCACACAAGAGAGCGGGGGTGGGGGGGGGGGGCTTGAGTTAAAGACTGTCCAACAGTGTGATGCTCCCTTAATATTGCACTGGAAACAAGCCTAGAATATGTCATAGTATTAAATGGCATGGGGACAGGTCCTCCAACCCATTGAGTCCACACTGAACACTTTGTGGAGAATGCAGGGCCCCCTCACCTCCTCTTGCTGCCTCTCCACGCAACCGCCCCTCCTCTCTGTTCACCGGCCCTTCCTGTGGTTTTGGTTCCTGTTTCTCCTCATCTGTGCTGGAGGCAGCATGTAGTGGCGGTGGCCGTTTCGGTTTTTTGGTCTGCAAGTCGATGTCAATCTTTAATCCCTTCAGCGCCTCAGTAGATAGGTTACGCTTCAGCACGGCTGCCTTCTTGTACCCATCATAGAGGCCGAATGCCACCGTGCGGTTGGTTGGGGTCCATGATGCTCGGAGGTCAACCAGGCAAAGTCTGTGGGTGTAACCTTCCTCCTCCTTCACAGATAGCTCCTAAACAAGCAGAAACACAGCACACAGCTCAACCCATGATCAACTACGTGGCCCATGCACAGTCTCAGTACAACTGTACGCACAGTCCAGGTATAACCGTAGGATTCAAATAGCCCTGATACAACCACACTACCCACACACAATCCCAGTACAACTCATGGGGAACAGATGGGCTTGGTACAATCTTCTTCCCTCTCTCTCTTCTTACACCATAACCTCCTTCTCCCCCATGTGATACTCGCAAGTGTATGTTGATTCATCTTAACTGGCACATTGTGAGTAGGAAAGATTAGCAAAATATAACAACAACAACAAATAATATTAGAATAAACTTCATAACATCCAGCAGTCATTGACCTGCTGAAGTTTTCTGGGTGGTTAGTGGTTTTCTCAGAACAGGCACCGTGGCCAAGAGGTTATGAGCACATTAACCACAGAGCTTGTCCTCCTTGTAGTGGCTAGCATGTATCCACTTAATTTTGCCTTCTTTTACTGCCGAGTCAGTAATTAACAGCACTTGATAAGGACTATCCCATCGAGGTCCCAGTGGATCCTTGTGCAGATTCTTAATCAATACCCACTGACCAGGAATCAGGATATGTCTGCCTTCCCATGGATTACTCCAAGCAGGAGAAGCCTTCTGAGAAGCAGGCTGTACAGCTTTGGTTAAATTAACACAATAGTTAACTAAACTATCTGCCATAATGTGTACATCAGCCTCTCTCAGAACGAGGGCTCCTGGCAGTGACGTAGGTGCCCTGTTATCACCTCAAATGGACTTAGTTTAATGTTTTTGTTTGTAGTTGTTCTGATGCTACACAAGACTACAGGAAAAGCTGTAGGCCATGGTGCACCCTCATGATACTTAGTCAACCATTCTTTGATGGTTCCATTTATTTGTTCCACTTGTCCTGATGAATATGGATGATGTGGACATTGAAAACACCATTCAATGTCCATCAATTGACATAATTCCAGACAAACATTCCCAGTGAAATGCATTCTTTGGTCAGAGTCGATGTGACATGGCAATCTCCATCTGGGAGTATAGTCCTTGATCAGTTTTTGCTCTGTGTGTGGCAGTGGCTTTCCTTGTTGAAATAGCTTCCACCCATCTTGAAAACTTGTCTATTATTGCCAGTACATTTGAGCATTTATGACACTTTGGCAAAGAAATATAGTCCACTTGTAAGTGTAAAAATGGACTAGGTGGGCAAGAGCACTTAATTGTGGTGCCTTTGCTGCTTCAGGATTTTTTTTACTGGCATATCATGCATCTTTCACAGATATGTTGAACTTGTGCCCCACACTTTGGATTCCATCACCATTGAGAGAATATGATTGGCATCTTTTGCACTCCAATGTGTCCTAGAGAGTGTATTTGCTGTGCCAGGTAATCTCGTAAGTTCATCTGAGATACAGTGTTCAGATTTATTTCCATAATTCCGAAGGCGGTATAGCAGTTACGTTATGGTTTATCACCCTTTTTCATTTTAAATCGGTTAAGTACAAGTGAACATTATACACGTGTCATAATTGAGTAGCCTCTTAATTGGCTTATCTCTACCATAGGAATTTCTGTTATCTCGAGTATAAGGGTGATAGATCTTTCCAAAGTGCCATTAAATCTCTTTAATTTCTCATCTCTCATCTGCCTTGTATCACTGTTACTTTATCTGCTTAGTATCTGTCCTGTGTTTAAAGTTTAAATGATCGTGAAAAATCAAATTTTCTCGCTCATTCCTCAACACCTAAAAGAACTCAGGGATCGAAAATTACTGAGATCCAACAAGTGGTTGAGTAATAGCTGTTAATTTTAATTAGCAATGGTTTTATCTTCAGCATTGTGTGTCTTCACTCCCTTGGTCTTCACTGGAGCAAGATGTGACATAGCTGTCAATCTTATTGTTTCATCACTGTCAGCCTCACTTGAGTTGCTAGGGGCACTGTAGAGTCCACATCATGTCCATCCTGTAATTCCTTGGAGTTCAGACGGTGTTGCTGTCTCAGAGGACTGTCCAATATGAGCTGTAATGACCCCTATGAGCCTTTCAGCTGTTCTTACAGTCCCTTATAAGGACTTCCAGTCCAATGCTTGATTGCTCCCATACCAGACGGAGATGCAACTTGTCAGGATGCTCTCAATGGTGTTCCTACAAAATACAGTTAAGTGGGGGGCGAGGGTGGGTAAGAGCCTCACACGTCTCAATCTCCTTAGGAAGTGGAGACGCTGTGCTGCCTTCCTGTTCAGGAAGACATTAAGGAACCAGGTGAGGTCATCTATGATGTGAACTCTCAGGAACTTGATGCATTGAACTTTCTCTTTGGTGAAGCCATATATTTAGAGAAGGGGATGGTTCATCTGCACCTTCCTGAAGTCCACCAAGATTTCTTTGGGCTTCTCCACCTTCAGACTTGGGTTGTTCTTCTCACACCAGTCTATCAGCCACTCCACTTCCTCTCTGTACTCCATCTTTTCATCGTTGTTGATGAGGCCAACCACTGTTGTGTCATCTGCAAACCTGATGACTTGGTTTGAGCTGGATCCTGCGACAGTCATACTTCAAGCAGTGTGAACAGCAGCAAGCTAAGCACACAGCCCTGGGGAGTGCCAGTGCTCAGCATAATGGGAATAGAGACAACGCTGCCAACATAGACTGACTGTGACCTTTCTTTTAAGAAACCCAGGATCCAGTTGCAGATCGAAATGTTGAGACCCAGTGAGGACAATTACTCCACCAGTTTCTGGGGTATGATGGTGTTAAACATCAAACTGACCTTGATAAACAGCAGCCTGACCTAAGATACTCCATTTTCCAGGTGGTACAGGGCAGATTGGAGGGCAGAGGCTACTGCATCATCAGTGGATTGATTTGAGTGGTAGGTGAACCAGAAAGGGTCCAATGTAACTGGAAGTAAGGCTTTAATGTACTCCATGACTAGTTGCTCAAAGTATTTCAAAATGGTTGATGTTAATACCACTGGATGATAGTCATTTAGGCAGGTTACTGTCACCTTTGGCACTGGATTGATGGTTGCCACCTTGAAAACCAAGGGGACAACACCTCCAGAGAGGTGTTGAATATACCCATCAGTACCTCAGTCTTTCAGAACCCTACCTGGTACATCACTACTGGGTATTGATAGTAGATGATCAGCCATGATCTCAGAATGGCGGTACAGGCTCGAAGGGCCGAATGGTCTACTTCAGCACCTATTGTCTATTGTCTATCACTGGGCCCTGCAGCTTTACGTGGGTTGACTCTGGCCAGGGTCTTCCTCACCTCAGCTTCAGCCAGATGGAATGTCTTCTCCCCTGAAGGGAGGAGAGCCTTCCTCGCCAGCAGTTTGTTCTGTGCATCAAACCAGGCATAAATGATATTCAGCCTGTTGAGGAGTGAGGCATCCTGGTCACTGATGTACAAGGTACACATGTAGTCTGTAATCCTCTGAATTCCCTGCCTCATGTGTCTTGTGTCCCAGGTATCGCAGAAGTGGTTGTAAATTCTCCAAGAATGCTCCCGTTTCCCCTTCCTGATGGAGCAGGAAAGCACAGTTCTTGCTTCCCTGTCCTGAGAGCTGTCACATCTCCCAATCTAAAGACAAGATTCACAGTCCCTCAGCTGTGCACAGATGTCTGCAGTAAGCCATGGCTTCTGATTTGCCTTCATATGGATGTGTTTTGTGATAATAGCATCCTCAGTACACTTCACGATGTTGCTGGGCACAGAATACACATATCTCTTAATGTTAACATAGCTGCCATAGGTAGCAGCCTCCCTGAACATTCTCCAGTTCATGTTTTCAAAGCAGTCCTGCAATACTGAGATTGCCCCTTCAGACCTTTAGAACTAGTTTAACCCATTTGATCAGCAATTTTATGCTGGAATTAGCATTACAGATCAGTGATCTGAGAGCCCAATGTGCGGCTGAGGGACTACTTTATATGCATCTGCTATGTTAGTATAAACCATGTCTAGTGTATTTTCACCTCTTGTAGCAAAACCAACATGCAGGTAGATTTAGACAGGACTGTTTTTAGTTTTGCATGATTAAAATCACCAGTAACGATGAAGATACCATTGGGGTGCTTGGTTTGAACGTTACTGATGATGCTGTAGAGCTCACGCAATGCCTCACTGGCATTAGCAAAGGTGGAGGGGATATACACAGCTATCAACTTAACTGTAGTAAACTCCCTCAGCATACAAAACAGTCTGCACATCACAAAAATAAACTCAGTTATCTGTGAACTGTCACTGCTAAAGCATCTGTACACCAGTCCTTACTTATGTAAATACTGATACTGTTACCATGGGGCTTGCTTAAGATGGCTGGGTTCCTGTCAGCCCAAAATGTGCTGGAACCCTCCAGCTGGATGACCACGTCTAGTATCAAGTTCTGAAGCCAGATTTAGCGAGGATGAGACCGTAGATGTTCTTCATCTCTCAGGCCTAAGTAGTCTAGTTTATTTTCAAGTGAACAGACCTTTGCCAGTAAGAACAATGGGAGAACGAGCCTGACGGGCTTCGATCCAAGTTGCTTCCGTATCCCAGTATCTTACCCCTCCCCTCCACGTTTGCCACCTTCTCTCTACCCCCACCGACCATGGATGACACCTCCCCTCTCACCCACCCCGAGCAGGGTTGCCACCTCCATCCCTCATCACATTTGCCACCTTCCCACCTTGACCATGGTTGCCACCTCCCCTCTACCCCCCCGACCACGGTTGCCACCTCCCTTTTCCCCATAGATACCTCCTCTCACCCCAACCACATTTACCTCCTCTCCCTCCCACATGATTACTTCTCCTCCCTCCTGTTGCTCCAGGATTACGTCTTCCCCACCCGACGACATTACCTCCTCTCCTCCCTCCCCTTGCCCCAGGATTACCACCTCTCCCTCTAACCGCAGTTATCTCTCCTCCCTTCCCCATGGTTACCACCTTCCCTTGCCCCAGGATTACCACCGCTCCCCCCAACCAATTACTCCCCTCCCTCCTACCGCAGTTACCTCCTCCACTTTGTTCTGCCTCTGGTAGTTGAGGGACGAGAGGCTGAGGAGGTGAGTCTTGGTCACCTGTGCGTCCAGCCGCTGCTCGGCGCTCTCTTCCGCAGCTGATGTCATCAGGTAGACAGTGACCAGGTTCAGCTTGCTGTACATCTCAGTGACATTCCACTCCGAGATCGGCCGTCTCAGCACCGAGCCCCCTGCTGAGGCACAGCCTGTCCATGAGTACACAGGGAGAGTGTCCAGGGTTGAGACCCTCCAGTGACCCTACCCCAACACTACCCCACTCCCCACTCAAACCCAGAGAGCAGGGCAAAAGCAGGTTACCCAAATGCTTCCTGGAATGAACTGCGCTGATGGGATAACAAATGGGGAGAGAGGAGGTGGGGGGGGTGGGTGGGCTGAGAGAGGAGGAAGGGAGATGGTGATGGTGAGAGAGGAGGGAAGAGAGGGAGACAGTGATTGGGAGAGAGAAGGGGAGGGAGATGGGGAGACAGGAAGGGAGGGAGATGGTGATGGGGAAGAGAAAGGAAGGGAGATGGTGATGGGGAAGAGCTGGGGAAGACAGATGATGAGGGAGGGTGATGGGCAAAGTAGAGGGAGAAGGAAAGGGAGGAAGATGGTAATGGGAAGATGGGGACGGGGGGAGGGAAACAGCGATGAGGGAAACAGTGGGAGAGAGGAGAAGGAGAGAGCTTCATAGAGGGATAGAACACTACAGCACAGAAACAGGCCCTTCAGCCCATAGTGTCCATGCCAAACCATTAATTTGCCTGGTCCCATCATTGATCTGCACCCAGACTATAACCCTCCATACCCCTCCCAAATATGTACCTACACTAATTTCTCTTAAATGCTGGGAGTGTTGTGGTGGTGGGAAAGATGCTGGAGTCAATTATAAAAGAGGAAATTACGACACATTTGGTTAGCAGTAGAAGGATCAGTCCGAGTCAGCATGGATTTATGAAGGGAAAATCATGCTTGACTAATCTTCTGGAGTTTTTTGAGGATGTAACTATGAAAATGGTCAAGGGAGAGCCAGTGGATGTAGTGTACCTGGACTTCCAGAAAGCTTTTGATAAAGTCCCACATAGGAGATTAGTGGGCAAAATTAGGGCACATGGTATTGGGGGCAGAGTACTGACATGGATTGAAAATTGGCTGGCTGTCAGGAAACAAAGAGTAGCGATTAACGGTCCCTTTCGGAATGGCAGGCTATGACTAGTGGGGTACCGCAAGGTTCAGTGCTGGGACCGCAGCTGTTTACAATATACATTAATTTTTAGATGAAGGGATTAAAAGTAACATTAGCAAATTTGCTGATGACACAAAGCTGGGTGGCAGTGTGAAATGTCAGGAAGATGTTATGAGAATGCAGGGTGACTCGGACAGGTTGGGTGAGTGGGCAAATGTATGGCAGATGCAGTTTAATGTGGATAAATGTGAGGTTATCCACTTTGGTGGCAAGAACAGGAAGGCAGATTACTATCTAAATGGAGTCAAGTTAGGTAAAGGGGAAGTACAATGAGATCTAGGTGTTCTTATACATCAGTCAATGAAAGCAAGCATGCAGGTACAGCAGGCAGTGAAGAAAGCCAATGGCATGCTAGCCTTTATAACAAGAGGAATTGAGTATAGGAGTAAAGAGGTCCTTCTGCAGCTGTACAGGGCCCTGGTGAGACCACACCTGGAGTATTGTGTGCAGTTTTGGTCTCCAAATTTGAGGAAGGACATTCTTGCTATTGAGGGAGTGCAGTGTAGGTTTACAAGGTTAATTCCCGGAATGGCAGGACTGTCAAATGTTGAAAGATTGGAGTGACTGGGCTTGTATACACTGGAATTTAGAAGGATGAGAGGGGATCTGATTGAAACATATAAGATTATTAAGGGCTTGGACACGCTGGAGGCAGGAAGCATGTTCCCGCTGATAGGTGAGTCCAGAACTAGAGGCCACAGTTTAAGAATAAGGGGTAAGCCATTTAGAACTGAGATGCGGAAAAACTTTTTCCACGCAGAGAGTGGTGGATATGTGGAATGCTCTGCCCCAGAAGGCAGTGGAGGCCAAGTCTCTGGATGCATTCAAGAGAGAGTTAGATAGAGCTCTTATAGATAGCGGGGTCAAGGTATATGGGGAGAGGGCAGGAATGGGGTACTGATTGTGTATGATCAGCCATGATCACAGTGAATGGCGGTGCTAGCTAGAGGGCCAAATGGCCTACTCCTGCACCTACTGTCTATTCTATTTTGTCTGTTGATATCTCTAGCCAATATTCAGCATCAATATTGCTACATAAATACATTGTTTATTTGCTGGTACATTTGGGAACTGTTTGTGTATAGATTGACCATGTTTCCATGATAACTCAACGCACTAGTTCTTGAATGGAAACGCAAATTTTCTTACCCTGGGGAATGAACCTCTGTGTTCCTCGGCATGACACGTACCCTTGGGAGCACTGCAGTTCGATACCCCGCTGTTGGGCAAATGAAGCCCAGTAATGAACCTGAGGGGGTGAATCATAAGGATTAGATAATGTCCAATGTCAACAGAAATCTCTCAGAAATATACGCAGGCACTTCCCGGTATATCTACAGCAGTGGTTCCCAACCACCGGGCTGCGAGGAAACGATACGATTTGGCGGTATGAAGCGATACGAGTCAGCTGCAGTGCATCTCTTTCACTGCAGTGCAGCCGACTCATATAGCTTCATACCGCCAAATCATATCGTTTCCTCACGGCCTGGTAGCATATGCTTTGCGGTCCGGTACTGCTCCGCGGCCCAGAGGTTGGAGACCACTGGTCTAGAGAGACTCCAACAATCTCTGTGGCATGTAGCATAACACTATTACAGCACCAGCATTCCAGGCTTAATTCCTGCCACTGAATGTAAGGAGTTTGTTCGTTCTCCCCAAGACAGTAAGGCTTTCCTCTGGGTGCTCCGGTTTCCTCCCATGTTATGAGGTGTATGGATTAATAAGGGTTAGTAAGTCGTGGGCCTGCAATATTGGCACTAGAAGCATAGTGACACTTGCAGGCTTGCCCCCAGCACATCCTCAGACTGTGTTGGGCAATCTAATCTAAATCTAGAGCATCCAGAAACAATTGCACACTTTCACGAAGACCACGAAATCCAGGCATTATAGAAAATTCCTAAGTGATCTGGACAATCTGGAGTCAAGTAGACACCCTGGTTATTCCATCAGCCATCCAGAATCTTCCAGATATCTGGAAAAACTCGGAAACCCTGAGAGTGGAGCACTCTCAGAGATACCCGGATGGTCTGTTGCCTCCTAGCTGCCAGGGTCAGGGACGCCTCAGATCACGTTCACAGCATTTTGGAAGGGGAGGGAGAGCAACCAGATTATTTTGGTACCAATGACATAGGAAGGAAAAGCAAAGAAGCTCTGAAGAGAGAATTTAGAGTTATGCAGAAAACTGAGAACCAGGAGCTGCAGCATAATAATTTCTGGGTTACAGCCTGTGCCAGGCACCATTGAGGGCAGAAACAAGATGATTTGGCAGATAAATGTGTGGCTCAGAAGCTGGTGCAGAGGCAGGGCTTCAGGTTCTTGGATCATTCAGATCTCTTCTGGGGGAGATATGACCTGTATAAAAGGGATGGGTTGCATCTGAACCCCAGAAGGTCCAATAGTCTCACGGGCAGGTTTGTTAGAGTTGTTGGGGAGGGTTTAAACTATTTGGAAGTGGGGTGGGAACCAGATTGAAGGGATAGGACCAATGGTGAAAAAGCAAAGATAGCATGCAGTCAGACTGTCAGGAAGGGCAGGCAGACGATAAGACAAAACTGCAGCCTGTAGGGTGAGTATCAGTGCATTAGGGATGCCGAATCAAAAAGATACTGCAAATACAGTACTCAAAAGTGTTATATCTCTAATTGAGAGACTTTCTCCCATTTCTCTATAGGTAAAGAAAGTTGAAGTTCCTTCTGCCATTCATTTTTAATTTTATCGGATATATCTGACTGTATTTTCATAATAATATCATAAGTGATTGCTATTAAACGCTTTTGATAAGGGTTTAAGCCTAAAAATTTTTCCGTGATATGGGTTGGATAAGAAATCGGAAAAGTAGGTAGCATCATATTTAAAAAAATCTCTGATCTGTAAGTATCTTAAAAAAATGGGATCTGGGCAAATTATATTTATTAGACAACTGTTCAAAAGACATGAAATAGTTATCCAAAAATAAATCATGAAAACATATTATACCCTTTGTTTTCCATACCAAAAAAGCTTGATCCATAACAGAGGGTTGAAAGAAAAAATTAGATATAATAGGACTTGATAAAATAAATTTATTCAAGCTAAAAAATTTACAAAACTGAAACCATATTCGTAATGTATGTTTAATTATTGGATTAAACATTTGTTTATTCAATTTAGAAAGACCAAAGGGAAGCGAAGTCCCTAAGATTGAAACCAATGAAAATCCTTGTGCAGAATTACATTCAAGGTTAACCCATTGCAGACTGACATTAATATCCACATCTTGTGTCCAAAATATTAAATATTGAATATTAATTGCCCAATAATAAAATTTTAAATTCGGCAGTGCCAAGCCACTGTTCTTTCTGGATTTCTGCAAGTATTTTTTTACTTAACCTAGGATTTTTATTCTGTCATATATAAGACGAAATTTTAGAGTCAATAGTATCAAAAAAAGGATTTAGGAATAAAGATTGGTACCGATTAGAAAAGATATAAAAATTTAGGTAAAATAGTCATCTTAATAGCATGAATTCGACCAATCAGTGATATAGATGGTGAAGACCATTTAGTAAGCGATTGTTTGACCTAGTCTATTAAAGGTAAAAAATTGACGTTAAATAAATCCTTACGTTTTTTAGTGATTTTAACACCTAGATAAGTAAAATAATCCATAACCAATCTAAATGGTAAACGTCTATAAATTGGAACTTGCATATTTAAAGGGAAAAGTTCACTCTTATTAAGATTCAGTTTGTAACCAGAAAAGTTACTAAACTGAGCGAGCAAGGATATAACAACAGGAATGAATTTGCTACTTTAATGGCTAGAAGAACTATTTTATTGAATTGGAAAGAGATGAATCCTCCAACTACATCTCAGTGGTTTTCCCCAAACCATATCCTGTTTAAACTTAGAAAAAATTAGTAGAGGCACCTTTGATCCTTCAGTTAAATTTGAAGAAACTTAAGAGGCCATTTATTCAATACTTTCAATAGAATGTAATTTGATATTTTCCGATTGCTTTATATTATTTATTAATTTGAGTAGAGGAGCAGAGTTGATGACATTAATGACTTTATCCGATATAATAGCCCAGCTTTGTTTAGTTTAGTTTACTTTGTTTTTGATTTTTCATTTGGGTTTTTTTTTCATCCTTTTATGTCTATATTAAGAATTTGAGAGGTCAATCATATTGGTGTTACCTATAGTTTCTACTCACATGTGTTAATTGCCAACAATGTACTCCCACTCCCTTTGTACTATTATGACTGCTATGTATGTGTCTTTGAAAATTTAATAAAAGATTGCAAAAGAAAGAAAAGTGTTATATCTCAATGCACGGAGTATAAGACAATGCATAGACCAGTTAGCCTGACATCAGTGGTGGGGAAGATGCTGGAGTCAATTAATAAAGATGAAATTGCAGCACATTTGGATAGCAGTAACAGGATCGGTCCGAGTCAGCATGGATTTACAAAGGGGAAATCATGCTTGACTAATCTTCTAGAATTTTTTGAAGATGTAACTATGAAAATGGACAAGTGAGAGCCAGTGGATGTAGTGTAACTGGACTTCCAGAAAGCCTTTGATAAGGTCCCACATAGGAGATTAGTGGGCAAAATTAGAGCACATGGTATTGGGGGGTAGGGTACTGAACGGGATAGAAAATTGGTTGGCAGACAAGAAACAAAGAGTAGGGATTAACGGGTCCTTTTCAGATTGGCAGGCAGTGACTAGTGGGTTACCGCATGGTTCAGTGCTGGGACCACATCTATTTACAATATACATTAACGATTTAGAAGAAAGGATTAAAAGTAACATTAGCAAATTTGCTGATGACACAAAGCTGGGTGGCAGTGTGAAATGGGAGTTGGATCTTAGGAGAATGCAGGGTGACTTGGACAGGTTGGGTGAGTGGGCAGATGCAGTTTAATGTGGATAAATGTGCGATTATCTACTTTGGTGGCAAGAACAGGAAGGCAGATTACTACCTGAATGGTGTCAAGTTAGGAAAAGGACAAGTACAATGAAATCTAGGTGTCCTTGTTCATCAGTCACTGAAAGTAAGCATGTAGGTACAGCAGGCAGTGAAGAAAGCTAATGGCATGTTGGCCTTAATAACAAGGGGAATTGAGTATAGGAGCAAAGAGGTTGTACAGGGCCCTGGTGAGACCACACCTGGAGTATTGTGTTCAGTTTTGGTCTCCAAATTTAAGGAAAGACATTCTTGCTATTGAGGGAGTGCAGCATAGGTTCACAAGGTTAATTCCTGGGATGGCAGGACTGTCATATGTTGAAAGATAGGAGCGACTGGGCTTGTGTACACTGGAATTTAGAAGGATGAGAGGGGATCTGATTGAAACATATAAGATTATTAAGGGATTGGACATGCTAGAGGCAGGAAACATGTTCCCAATGTTGGGGGAGTCTAGAACCAGAGGCCACAGTTTAAGAATAAGGGGTAGGCCATTTAGAACGGAGTTCAGGAAAAACTTTTTCACCAGAGTGCTTTGGATCTATGGAATGCTCTGCCTCAGAAAGCAGTGGAGGCCAATTCTCTGGATGCTTTCAAGAAAGAGTTAGATAGAGCTGTTAAAGATAGTGGAGTCAAGGGATACGGGGAGAAGGCAGAAACAGGGTACTGATTGTGGATGATCAGCCACGATCACAGTGAATGACTGTGCTGGCTCAAAGGGCCGATTGGCCTACTCCTGCACCTGTTATCTATTGTCTATAAGAAATAAGGTGGATGATTTTGTTGTAATATTACAGATTGCCAGGTATGATGTTGTGGCCATCACTGAATCATGGTTGAAGGATGGTTGTAGTTAGGAGCTGAATGTCCAAGGTTACACGTTGTATCAGAGGGATAGGAAGGTAGGCAGAAGGAGTGGCATGCCCTGCTGGTAAAGAACAGCAACAAATCAGTAGAAAGATATGACATAGGATCAGAAGACGTAGAATCCTTGTGGGTTGTGATCTGCAAGGGTAGAAGGATCCTGATAGCAGTATATACAAGCCTATAAGCAGCAGCTGGGAAGTGGACTACAGATTACAATGGGACATAGAAAAAGCATGTCAAAACAGCAATGTTATGATAATCATGAGAGATTTTTACACGCAGGTAGATTGGGAAAAAATCAGGTTGGTAATGGATCTCAAGAGAGTGAATTTGCTGAATGCCTATGAGATGGCTTGCTATTGAGCCTTATAAGGGATCGGCTATACTGGATTGAGTGTTATATAATGAACTAGAGGTGATTAGGGAACATAAGGTCTTAAAGGAACCCTTAGGAGGCAGAGATAGTATGATTCAGTATGACTTGAAAGTTGATAATGTTACGAAGGTGGAGCAACTCTGAGGGGCCGAAGGGTACAAAGTCGCCCCCTCCTTTTTGAGAATCGCAAGATCGCTATTATTTCGGGTCTGAGACCCAGGAAATGAGAGCGAGACACCCAGAATACACAACCAGGTGGAATGTCCCCTGACATCAGCGGAACGGAACCACTGACTACTGCTATTGTCTCTTGGAGAAGGAATTGTGTATAGAGTACTGTACTATTCATTGAAACCCCTCAGGGGACGACCAGAGTGGTCTGGTTGAGGGATTGCATCATCCCAACCTGACTGACATCTGAGACCCTGTGAGTAAGGATAAAAGAGGGGTCTGGGGAACACCCCCGAAGTAAATTGGAAGGAGGTGCTAGCAGGGATGACAGGACTTGAATTTCTGGGAAAAATGAGGAAGTTACAGGATAGATTGTTTCCAAAAGCAAAGAAATACTCAAATGGCAAAACAGTACAACCATGCTAACAAGGGAAGTCAAAGCTAATGTAAAAGCAAAAGAGAAGGCACACACAAAGCAAAAACTAGCAGGAAGATAGAGGATTGGGAAACTTTTAAAACCTTACAGAAAGCAACCAGAAGAATCATTATGAGGGAAAAGATGAACTAGATGAGTATTTTGCATCAGTCTTCACTGCAGAAGACACTAACAGTGTACCAGGTGTTGAAGGGTGTGTGGGAAGAGATCGAGTGCAGTTATTATTACAAGGGAGGTAGTGCTCAACAGACTGAAAGAGGTAGCAGTAGAGATATTGGAGGAATTAGTAATTATCTTTCAAGAATCATTGGACTCCAACATGGTTCCAGAGGACCAGAAAATTGCAAATGTCACTTCACTCTTCATCGAAAGAGGAAGGCAAGAGAAAGGAAATTATAGACCAGTTAGCCTGACCTCAGTGGTAGGGACAATGTTGGAATCGATTATTAATGACAAAGTTATTAAGTACTTGCTGACAAAGGGCAAGATAAAACAAAGTCAACAAAGTCAAAGTCCTTAAGGGAAAATCTTCCCTGATGGAATTCTTTGAGGAGATTACAAGTAGGATAGATAAAGGGGATGCAGTGGATGTTGTATTTTTGGACTTCCAGAAGGCCTTTGACAAGGTGCCATGCATGAGGCTGCTTACCAAGTTAAGAGCCCATGGTATTACAGCAAAGTTACTGACACAGTATTGGTAAGAGGCATTGGTAAGAGGTAGCAAATGGAAATAAAAGGGTCCTGATGAAGGGTTTCGGCCTGAAACGTCGTCACTACCTCCTCCCATAGATGCTGTCTGGCCTTGCTGAGTTCTGCCAGCATTTTGTGTTTTTATTGGAAATAAAAGGATCCTTTTTTGGTTGGCTGCCAGTAAGTAGTGGTGTTCCACAGGGGTTGTTGTTGGGACCACTTCTTTTTATGCTGTATATCAATGATTTAGATGAGGGAATAGCTGGCTTTGTTGCCAAGTTTGTAGATTCTATGAAGATTGCTGGAGGGGCAAGTAATGTTGAGGAAACAGAAAGGCTGCATAAGGACTTAAACAGATCAAGAGAATGGGTAAGAAAGTGGCAAATAAAATACAGCGTTGGAAAATGTACGGACATGCACTTTGGTAGTAGAAATAAGTGTACAGACTATTTTCTGAACAGGGAGAAAATCCAAAAATCTGAGATGCAAAAAGACTTGGAAGTCCTTGTGCAGAACACCTAAAAGTTAACTTGCAGGTAGAGTCAGTGGTGAGGAAGACAAATGCAATGTTAGCATTCATTCCAAGAGGTCTGGAATATAAGAGCAGGCATGTAATGCCGAGGCTTTATAAGGTACTGGTGAGGCTTCACCTTGAGTACTGAGAAGAGTTTTGGGCTCCTTATCTGAGAAAAGATGTGCAGGCATTGGAGAGGGTTCAGAGGAGATTTACAAGGATAATTTCAGGAATGAAAGGGTTATCATATGAGGAATGCTCTGGGCCTGTACTCGCTGGAATATAGAAGGATGAGGGGGGATCTCTTTGAAACCTTTAGAATGTTTAAAGGCTTAGACATATTAGATGTGGAAAGGGTGTTCCCATGGTGGGGGAGTCTAGGGTAAGAGGGCATAGCATCAGGTTAGAGGGACATTCATTTAAAACTGAGATGCAGAGAAATTCCTTTAGCCAGAGAGTGGTGAACAGAGAGTAGCCACTGTGGAGGTCAGTTCGTTGGGTGTATTTAAGGCAGAGTTTGATAGGTTCTTGATTGGCCATGGCATCAAAGGTTACAGGGAGAAGGTTGGGAGTGGGGTTGAGGAGGAAAAAAAAGGATCAGCCATGATTGAATGGCAGAGTAGACTCAATAGGCCAAATGGCCTAATTCTGCTCCCATGTCTTATGGACTTCCACAGATGGTGGGAAACAGGACAGCGGGGAGCTGCAGGTCATCAGGAAACATTCTTCGTCATCCAGTTGCATACAGATCTGTAACTGCAGGATGAACTGCCTGCAAAGCAGCATTTACCAAAGACCAGCAAGTCCACAATGGAGTCTGGAGGTCACAGGCCTGACATCTACATGTCTGGGCCAGAGAATAGTTGGAGGCCTGATGTCTGAGAGTCCTGGTGGAGGCCTGTCTGCGTGGGTGGGAAAAGGGCTTGCTTTGCTGCTGTTGTTGTTTGTGTTGTTCTGCTGAAAGGATCGGTGAAGGTCAGGACAAGGTACAGTACCTGTAATTGGGGAAAGACGGGATTGAAGGACACCAGCTTGTAATGTTGGCTCAGCTTCTTCTTGCTTGGTTTCAGATTATTGAAGAGCTTCCCCCGACAGATGGGTCTGGAAACAGTTGTCCACGTAGCCCAGAAGTTCTGCATCCAACGCAGGGTGCTGCTATACAACAGGATTCGTGACTCGGTGCTTCCTGAGTGTGCAACAGTAGTTATTACCAACTGCCCCAAAATCTCAGCGCCCACCAGCACAGCTTGGGGAGGGAGCTCCACTCCCCAGGTTACACTTACTAAATCATTCTGGATTTTTCAAAAAATGTAAAAAAACAATGTGCTCACTCACAGCAAAGTGTAAACACCTGGCCTCCCCATCCGGGACACAGACACATAGAGCAGTATAACTCACACCCTTCTGGTACACAATCAGTCACACTAGTGTAAACACCAGTGTAAATGCAATGTCCCAGCACACACTCACACTCGTGTCAGAATCAGAATCAGGTTTATTATCACCGGCATGTGACATGAAATCTGTTAACTTAGCAGCAGCAGTTCAATGCAATACATAATCTAGCAGAGACAGAAAAAAATAATAATAAATAAAATTAAACAATAATAAATAAACAAGTACATAAATTATATATATTGAATAGATTATTAAAAAATGTGCAAAAAAAGGAATATTTTATATTAAATACATTGAGGTAGTGTCCAAAGCTTCAATGTCCATTTAGGAATCAGATGGCAGAGGGGAAGAAGCTGTTCCTGAATCGTTGAGTGTGTGCCTTCAGGTTTCTGTACCTCCTACCTGATGGTAACAGTGAGAAAAGGGCATGCCCTGGATGCTAGAGGTCTTTAATAATGGACAGTGCCTTTCTGAGACACCACTCCCTAAAGATGTCTTGGTACTTTGTAGGCTAGTACCAGATGGAGCTGACTAGAAGCTGAAGCCTTCTGCAGCTTCTTTCAGTCCTGTGCAGAAGCCCCTCCACACTAGACAGTGATGCGGCGTGTCAGAATGCTCACCATGGTACACTGATAGGCTGCACCACGGTAAACATGCTGTTCCGATACACCAGTGTAAATATACTGTTCCAGTACACACACACACTCGTGTGAACACCAGTGTAAGTATACTGTTCCAGTACACACTCGCGCTTGTGTGAACACCAGTGTTAAATATACTGTTCCAGTACACACTCGCACTTGTGTGAACACCAGTGTTAAATATGCTGTTCCAGTACACACTCGCACTTGTGTGAACACCAGTGTTAAATATACTGTTCCAGTACACACTCGCACTTGTGCGAACACCAGTGTAAATATACTGTTCCATTACACACACACACTCGTGTGAACACCAGTGTACACATACTGTTCCAGTGTACACTCACACTCGTGTAAACACCAGTGTAAACATACTGTTCATGTTCACATTCACTCTAGTGTAAATACTCACCATTTAAGTACATACTCACTCACACAAGCATAAACCAGCATACACAGGGTCAGTCCTTGTGGTCACACTCACCTCTGCCTGATGCATCCAGGTTCATCATTAGCGAAAGGTTGAGATTCCGTGATCGGAAGAGTTTATAGGAATCATGCACCTCTCCATCTGGTAGGGTTTCCAGGTTGTTCGAAGAGCACAACGCAACGCTGTGGTGGTCAAAGGGGTTTCCCTGGCAGATCCACTGGAGGTCAATGGTGAGGTGCAGGTCAGGTAAGTGAAGAAAGCAGCAGTCATCATACCTGTGGAGGAAGTAAACAATGTCACAGTCAAAGTAACATTTATTACCAAAATACATACATGTTACCATATGCTACCTTAAGGTTAATTTTTCTACAGGTACTTACAAGAAAATAAAGAAAAACAATAGAATTTATGAAAAACTATACATAAACAAAGACTGACAAACAACTAATGGGCAAATAAAAAAATAACTAATACTGAGAATGAGTTGTAGAGTCCTTGAAAGTGAGGTGAGGCTGTAGGCTGTGGAATCAGTTCAGCTGAGGTGAGTGAAGACCTTCATTCTGGTTTAAGAGTCTGATGGTTGTAGGGTAGCAACTTTTCCTGGACTCTGTGGTGTGGGACTTAAAAGCTCCTGTATCTTTTTCCAGATGGTGGCAATGAGAAGAGATCATGGCCTGGATGGTGCGGGTCCTTGATGAAAAATGCTGCTTTCTTGTGCAATGCTCCATGTAGATGTGCTCAATGGTGGGGAGGATTTTGCCTGCGAAGTACTGGGCTGTACCCACTACTTTCCTGTTACTGGGCATTGGTGTTTCCATACCATACCAGGCCACTGTTTTGCAAAAAGTCAGCATACTCTCTCCTGTGCATCTTTAGAAGTTCGTCAGAGTATTAGATGATATGCTAAATCTATGCAAACTTCCAAGAAAGTAGAGGTGTTGTGCCTTCTTTGGTTGGCAGTTACTTGTTGAGTGTGATGGGGCGATGCAGTCACTGAAGCCCATCATACCCAACCCCTGATTAGAATAAAAGCTCACCCAATGTCTAACAAATCCTCTGTACTTGCAAGATGATAAACCTCACATGAACCCACACAGCATTCTCGCCATTCTCACATTTTCTCTCACTTCAGCGCTGCCTCAATACAGAAATAACAGAGAGACAAAGAGAAGTACAAGAAAGACAGGGGAGAGGACAGAATAAGAAACATGTGTAGAGGGGTAGGGACTTACTTTGATGCAGTTCGCACATTGACATCTAGGTCGCCTGCAAAGCAAAATTGGCAATTCTTCCAGATGAACTGTAACTTGCTCCATTCCCAGTGCATGTTCTCAGTGGTGTTGTATGGATCCTGTAGGATGGTAGCACGTAACCAGAGGAATTCATGACAACCATCCCCTCCCACTCTGCTCTGCAATGACATCCACCCCACCTCATGCTCACAAACCCTCCTTTCCCCTTGCCACCCAACACTCTCTTCCTTCCCAAAACCTCACAGTGCTACTGTCTCAATTCCCGCCACTATCAGTTAGGGGCGTGTACATTCTCCCCATGACTGCATGGGTTTCCTCCCATGTTCCAAGGATACATAGCTTAGGGAAAGTATGTTGTGGGTATGCTACGTTGGCAACACTGCATGACAATCCTCAGACTGTGCCGGTCACTGACGTAAATGACACATTTCACAGTATGTTTCAATTTGTCAATGAACATGTGACAAATAAAGATAATTTTTAATCTTTCTCCCTCAACTCTTCTTTCCCTCAGCTTCACAACCTCCCTGACTCTTTCCTTCCCTCCATTTCTCACGCCCCACTCACATTATCTTCACCTTGTAATATACCTCACTCCACCTCTTCCCCCTACAGCAGCTTCCCCACTTCCATTTCTCTACCTCACCTTTCTTCGGCCTTCATCCTCTCCCTGCTTCCCTCCCTCACTCTCCCCAACCTTCTCCCTACAGACTCATGATAATTCACCCCCCTAGTCTCTCCCTCCCTCCTCCCCTTCCCACCCCTCCTTCTCCTGTTCCACCTCCCCATGTTTACAATGCCCCTAGCCCTTTCTCTCTCTTCGAGCTCCTACCTCAGTAGCAAGCTGGTGCAGGTTGGCTTGCTCAATGTCCATTCTCCAGGTCCCATGGAAAAGCAGCCGGCTCTTGTCCCACCAGGTGAGGGGTGGGCTTGGGTCCACCGTGGGTTTGGTGAGGAGATCGATGGCCTGCCCAATCAGTGTCCAGGCTGGGTCCCAGCATGGACCCCATACAATGGTGAAGAGGGAGACCTGGGCTGAAGAGGCAAAGGGAAGTGGTGAGGAGCCCAATCCGGCTTGACCAGAAGCATGAGAGCCAAATGCATCAGTACTTACACTCAAAGTCATGGTACCATTTCAAAGGGGGCATGTTCCTCTCGATTACAGCATCACCCCAGGGAGCTCCCAGGGACAGCTTCACCTTTCGCCTTGCACGGGGTCGTCCATCCTCCTCGGACCCAATCAGCTTTCCCGAAAGATTCCAGTCTCGTATCTCAAACAAATACCGAGGGTAATCACGGATTCGAACTGCAGGGATGAACATGTGGTTAGTCAACATCATCACCATCCTTTCTCTGCTCAGTCACTCAGAGACAGTTTGAGTCTCTCAGACAAGAGACGCTCTTCCTTGGACTGTGGGCATTGAGAGATACAAAACCCTGAAGGCATGTACCACCAGGCTTGGTAAGTGGGAGGCCTCTAAAAGTGAAATTTTGTAAGTACAAAGCTTGTATATGTTGTCAGAATAAAAGGTAAAGATAACAAATGTAGGTACATGGAATCTTGGTTTTCAAAGGATATTGAGACCCTGGTTCCAAAAAATAAAAGGAAGTGCATAGCAGGTAATGGCAGGTAGGAACAAATGAGGTGCTTATAAAGTATAAGAAATGTAAGAGAACACTTAAGTAAATTAGGAGGGCCAAAAGAAGGCATGAGGTCGCCCAAGCAGACAAGGTGAAGAAGAATCCTAAAGGTTCTACAGATATGTTAAGAGCAAAAGGATTGTAAAGGATTAAAATTGGTCCTCTGCGAGATCAGAATGGTAATCCACGTGTGGAGCCAAAAGAGATGGGGGAGATCTTAAGTGAATTTTTTGCATCTGATGGAGATGAACACAGTCTATGGAAGTGAGGTAAAGCAGCATCAACTTCATGGATCCTATACAGATTACAGAAGAGGAGGTGTTTGCTGGCTTGAAGTAAAGTAGGGTAGATAAGTCCCGAGGGCCTGATCATCTGCTCCCTCGGACCTAGCAGAGATATTTTGAAATCATCCTTAGAGACAGGTGAGGAACCTGAGGATTGGATAGCTAATGTTGTTCTGCTTTTAAGATTCTAAAAATAAACCAGGAAAATATAGGCTGGTGAGTCTGACATCAGTAGTGAGAGAGTTATTGAAATGTATTCTAAGCGACTGGATATATGAGTTCTTAGATAGACATGAACTGATTACGGATAGTCAGCATTACTTCGTGTGTGGTAGGTCAGGTCTAACCAATCTTATCAAGAAGAAAGTTGATGAAGGCAAGACAGTGGATGTTGTCTACATGGACTTCAGCAAGGCATTTGACAAGGTCCTGTGTGGGAGGTCGGTCAAGAAGGTTCAGTCGCTCAGTATTCAAGATTAGGTAGTAAATTGGATTAGACACTGGCTTTGCAGGAGAAGCCACAGAGTGGAAGTAGATGTCTGCCCCTCTGTCAGGAGGTTACGACTAGTGGAGTGCTGCAGGGATCAGTGCTGTGTCTATTGTTGTTTGTCATCTATATCAGCGACCTGGATGATAATGTGGTTAACTGGATCAAAAGAATTGTGGATGACACCAATATTGGGGGTGTAGTGAACAATGAGAAGACCATCATGGCTTGCAGTATGATTTGGACCAACTGGAAAAATGGGACATGGAATTTAGTGCAAATGTTGCACTTTGTTAGGACCAAGTCTTATACGGTGAACGGTAAGGTACTGAGGAGTGCAAAAGAAGTAAGAAGTAAGAAGAACAGGTTCATAATTCATTGAAAGTGGTATCACAGGTAGATAGGGTTGTAAAGAAAGCTTTTGGCACATTGGCCTTCATAAGTACAGGAGCTGAGATGTTATGTTGAAGTTATATAAGACATTGGTGAGGCCTAATTTGGAGTATTATGTGCTGTCTTGGTCACCTGCCTATAAGAAAAATGTAAATAAAGCTTGAAAGAGTACAGGGAAAATTTCCAAGCATTTTGCCAGGTCTGGAGGACATCAATTACAAGGAAAAATTAACAAGGTTACTTTTTTTCCATGGAATGTAGAAGATTGAGGGGAGATTTGATAGAGGTATACAAATACACAAAATTATGAGGGGTATGAGGGTAAATGCAAACAGGCTTTTTTCACTGCAGTTGGGTGGGACTACAACTAGAGGTCTTGGGTTAAGAGTGAAAGCTGGAAAGTTTAAGGGGAACATGAGGAGAATCTTCTTCACTCAGAGGGTCGAGAGAACATGGAATGAGCTGCCAGCACAAATGGTGCATGCCAGCTTGATTTCAATATTTAAGAGAAGTTTGGGTAGATATATGGATGGTAGAGGAGTGGAGGGATATGGTCCCTGAGCAGGTCAATGGGAGTAGGCAGTTTAAATGGTTCGGCAAAAGGGCCTGCTTCTGTGCAGGACTTTTCTATGAATCTATGTGACAGCAATAAACCAATTAAACCCTTGTACCAGATAACCCTGATATTGCTAGCTCACAGAAAGCATCTTCCACCAAGGTCAATAAAACCTTTAAAAAGGACAAAGAGAGGATGCAGAGGAGATTCACCAGAATGCCGTCTGGATTAGAGAGCATGTCATATGAGGATAGGCTAAGCAAGGAGAATGAGAGGTGACTTGATAGAGGTGGACAAGATGGTAAGAGGCACAGAAAGAGGGGAAAGCTAGAGACTTTTTTCCTAGAGTGGAAATGCCTATTATGAGAGGGCATAATTTTAAAGTGTTTGGAAAGTATGGGGGGGGGGGGGGGGTGGAATGCCAGAGGCAGGCTTGTTTTTTTTAAAAAAACATGAGTGATATGTGTATGGACTATATATGTGCTGTACTATATTCTACATTCTTTAAAGTACCCAGATGAAAGTTGGAAGTGGGGTGGGAGAGGAGAAAGAGGTGGAGAGAAGGGGACAGGTGAGAAGTGAGCAAAGGAAAGGGATGAGGTTATGGAGGAGGTTGAGATGGAGACAGTGACATTGCGTCAGTGGGAGAGAAGGTATGAAGATGGTGGGGGGGGGGGGGGGGAGAGAGTTAGAGTGTGAACACAAGGAAGATCAACCACACTGCCCCACCATCACATTTTCCAACTCAAGCCAAGACCCCTCAGCACCCCCATCCCCACCCCTCAGTCTCACCAAGAAACGCTTTGGCTTGGAACTTCACCTGCCGGCACCAGTGGATGAGGAGCCGCAGGCCGTCCTGGGGGAAGGGGCTGGAGCCGTCCAGCCTTTGCATCTCCTCCTGCACACGCTGTGCGCCGTGAGTGGAGGCCTCGGCCGTGGCCCTCAGCTCCAAATCAGTGATCAGCCAGGTAAGCAGGGCCTTGCGCATGGGTGTGTTGGCATAGAGACGTTGAGAGCGTTGCACGTACATGTTGATGTTGGTCTGCTCCAGTGAGGCATAGAGGTCCTCAATCTTGCGGGCGGGCAGCAGCTCACCATGCTGTTTGCGAAGGGCAGTCACCTTGGCATCCAGCAGCTTCAGCCTCTTGGCGCTCTCCTTGCTCTCATCCTTCATCAGCTCATAGTCATCTCGCAGCTTTACCTCAAAGACGCTGTCCAGGAAGACGAAGGAGAACTGGCCCAGGCGGAGGACTATGTTGGAGGGCAGTGGTCCCGCTGGTCTCCCCTCCCGCGGGGGACCGCCAACACGGTGCAACGCCTTCAGCCAGTTGGCCACGGTCACACACTGGTCGAAGGCACTGGAGAAATCGTAACGGAAGGGGAACTCTGCAGAGACGCTGGAGAGCTGGATGGCCCACATCCCGGCTCTGGAGCCTGGAAGTGGATCCCACAGCTCCCTCTGCACCTCAGCCTCCCTGAAGGAGAAGATGTTGTGGCCGTCGAAGACCAGCACCAGCTGGGAGGCCTGCAGCTGCTTCTCCTCACCCTGCACCTTGCCTGCCACATTCGCTGCCCGCAGCTGGACCACGTGCTCAGGGGCAACTTTTGCCCTGACTGTCAGGTTCTTCAGCTCCAGCTCCAGACCGACAGACCTCCTACCCACACTGTCCTCGCCCACTGGCAGCTTTCCCGCTGCCAGGCTTGCCCGCAGGCTCTGATGCATTTGCCTGGCCTCCTGGAGGTGATGGTAGAGGAACATGTGGCTGGTAGGATCCCACTGTACATTGACATCCTGCAGGGATCGCAGCTGGAAGAAAGTGAGGGAGTTAGATGCACATCCATCATGCACCCCAACACCAGAGGAGAGGGGTGAGAGCAGCCTCTCACAGAATCAGAATCATGTTTATTATCATGGACAGATGTCGTGAAATTTGTTGTTTTCTAGAAGCAACACAGTACATCAGAAATTACTATAAACTCCAATTGATCAAAATAAGTGTGCAAAAAGAGAGCAAAATAATGAGATAGTGTTTGTGAGTTCCTGGACCCATGTTTAGAAGAATGATTAGAGTTTTGAGAGGGATTCATTTTTGGGAGGGTTTTGATTTACTTTTTGCCAGTTTGGCACAACACTGTGGGTTGAATGGCCTGTTCCAGTGCTGTACTGTTTTATATTCTGTTTTATCTCACGAGGGGTGATCTCAAATTCTTAATACATATAAATATATAATGCTAATAAAATTGATTCTTGATTGAAACCTATTAAATATTGAAAGGCCTAGACAAAGTGGATGTGGAGCGAATGTTTCCCATAGCAGGGGAGTCTAGGACAACAGGGCACAGCCTCAGAAAACAAGAGATGAAGAGAAATTTATTTCACTGGGGTGGGGGGAGGGGTGAATCTGTGGAATTCATTACCACAGGTGGCTGTGGAAACCAAAGTGGTTGATAGGTTCTTGATTAGTCAGGGTATCAAAGGTTACAGGGCAAAGGCAGGAGAATGGGGATGAGAGGGATAATTAATTGGCCATGATTGAATGGCGGAGCATACTTGATGGGCTAAATTAATTAATTCTGCTCCTCTGTCTTATGGTCCAATGGACTGTTCAGAAATATGATGGACCCCTTAGAAAAGGTTCCCACCCTTTTTATGCCATGGACCAATACCATTAAGCAAGGGGCCCATGGACTCCAGGTTGGGAATCCCTGCCTTAGGTCCTAGACCCCCATCAATGCAAGCTCCACCAGAGACTGCATGGTTTTGAAGTTCAGCCCCTGCCCTGAGGACAAGTTCAGCAGCTACAGTGGTCAGTCACACTCTCAGTCAAGACAGCTGTGGTTTGGGTGAAACACTGTTTTGGGGGTGGGAGGGAGTTCAGTGTGAACTCTGATGTTCAACAGGGAGGACCATAAGAGGATGGCTGACTCTGGTCCTTAGGTGGTGTTTTGGGGGAGATTATAGGACATATATGGTAGGGCAGTGGTGACGTTTGGAGGTGCAACATACGTTGACGAGACAGCACCTGCAACTCAAAATAATCTGTGCCAGGGAACTTAAAGGTGGCCCATGACCGGAGAGGCAAAACAAGCAGAAATTGTTATTAATTCATTATTGTGTTTGACTGCAGGAATATAAAACCCCTTCATTAGGAGACAAGAGGAGGCCATTTGGTCTATCAAGGTGGCTATTTGGTGCCACGGTAGCATAGCAGTCATCATAATGGTATAGAGTCAGTGTACCGGGTCCAATTCCTGCTGATGAGTTTGTACATTCTCCCCGTGACTGTGCTGGTCTCCTCCAGCTGCTCCAGTTTCCTCCCACATTCCAAAGCTGCAAGAGTTAATAGGCTAATTGGACACTTGGGTGGTGTGGGTTCATTGGCCAGATGGGGTTGTTACTGTGCTTTATCTATAAGTAAAAAAATAATAAGTCTTTGCTGTACCAACAATCCTACTCCCAATGTAATCTACTCCCCTGTGATTCTCCCAGCTACACCGGGTATTATGTACAGCGGACAATTAACCAATCTGTACATCTTTGTGATGTGAGAGGAAACCCAAGCACCCCGAGAAACCCTACCACAGGAAACTCCACACAGTCAGTGTCCAAACTCTGGACTGGCACTGAGAGCCAGGAGCTCCAAAGGAGAGCGTTGGTCTACCCGGAGATAACACCAAAGGTAAACAACTAGTAAATAATAGTCAAAAAAGCAACACAGCTGCCCATGTATTCAATAACACAGGAAATTCTGCAGATGCTGGAAACCCAGAGCAGCACACACAAAATGCTGGAGGAACTCAGCAGGTCGGGCAGCATCTATGGAGGTCAACGTTTCAGCCTTTTAACTTTTCCACCTATCCCTTCCCAACTTGTCACTTCATCCCTCTCTCCCAGCCACCAATCTTCCCTCTCACTTGGTTTTACCCATCACCTTCCAACTTGTACTCCTTCCCTCCTCCACCTTCTTATTCTGGCTTCCTTTCCAGTCCAGATGAAGGGTCTCGGCTAGAAACATCAACTGCTTATTCCCCTTCATAGATGCTGCCTGACCTGCTAAGTTCCTCCAGCATTTTGTGTGTGTTCCACATATTCAATTGCATACTCTGGAAAACAATGCATCTCTAGACAACAGAAAACTATCTAGAATAGTTCAAAGAGTTAACACAAATTAGCAATAAATCAGATAGCTTTGCGAGCTTTACCCTCAGCTTGTCCACCTGACTATAAGTTGACAGGTTTCCCAAGGAACCAAGCTTTAGATGGTCTGGAGTGCCTAGCTCTAGTCAGAAGTCACTTTATCCAGCAAATCCTCACCTCAAAAGACCAGCCATGTGTGAAGAAAGCGGCGGTGAACTGGGATACTGAGAGAAGATGTGTGGGGCTATTTTTCAGATTAGGATGGAGCTGTATACTGTTCGTTATATCTTTCTCCACTGCGAGGGATAAGCTCTCCACTTCACTGATTAAACTCTCCACACTGTTGTCAACAGACACGGATTTCACCTGCAGAATGCTGGCACCTATCCAACAGAAAAGAATTTTTTTTTAAAACTTTAGCTTCATTTGTCAAATGCACATCGAAACAGTGAAATGTGTCGTTTCCGTCACCAACTAACACAGTCAGAGGATGTGCTGGGGGCAGCATGCAAGATTACCATTCATAGCATGCCCACAATTTACTAACACTAACCCACATATTTTTGGAATGCGACAGGAAATCAGACTGGAGGAAACCTACACAGTCATGGGGAGAATGTACAAACTCTTCAATTGAACTCAGGTCACTGCTGCTGTAATCAGTGTTATGTTTACCACTATGCCACCCTGCGGATGGGTGCCCATTGGCTGGCATGAAATGGTTGGCCATGGTGTATGCTTCTATGGGATGAAAGAATCAGCTGAGAGATATTGGAATATCTCCCAATTAACACATCAGCCAGCACCTAGGGAAATTCAGGGCAGATACGAACACGAACCCCTCTGGCAACACTTTCATCTGCAAACTGAATTTTTAAAGCAATCTGTCCTCTGCAAGGATGTGGAAGAACAGCCTCGTCAGAACCCTCCAGAACAGAGGCGGGTCCAGGATCCTGGCAACCACACAATGACAAACCGTAATTGATGGAAGGAACATAATTAAATGATAGGGACACATGCCTGTCTTTGGAGTGGATGGGTGAGAGGGAAGAACAGGGCTTGTTTTGCAATTGTTGCTTGTTGTGTTCTGTCAACCATTATGGGGGATGCTATGTTGACGCCAGAATACGTGGCAAAACTTGCAAGCTGTTCCCAGCACATCCTTCGGTGTGTTAGTTATAAACACAAATGATGCATTTCACTATTTGTTTTGATGTACACGTGAGAAATAAATTTGAATCTTGATCTTGAGTTTAGAAGGTGGAGGAGGTAATCTGATCAAGGTGAATAAGACCACCACATTCACATCAAACACCCATCCATACTAATCTCATCTCCCGGCTGTAGCATTCTATGTCTGGACAATTAGATAGATGATATGGAGAAGAGGGACATCCATTTAGAACAGAGATGAGGAGGGATTTCTTTAGCTAGATGGTAGTGTATCTGTGGAATTCATTGCCACAGATGGTTGTGGAAGCAAATTCATTGGGTGGGGGTCAATAGATTCTTGAATGCCCTGTCAAAGGTTACAGGGAGAAGGCAAGAGAATGGGGTTGAGAGGGATAATAAATCAACCATGATGGAATGGCAGAGCAGATGTATTGGGCCAAATGGCCTAATTCTGCTTATGGTCTTCCTGTCTAAGATGTATCCTCAGGCAGGGATCGAGGAAATAACAGGCTACAATGAGTGCAATTAAAAACCACTTCTGAACAGGGGTTTGGTGGAATTACAAACTCCAAGGTGAAATGAGGTTTGTAAACAGACTGATCAAATTTCTCAGAAACACAGATTAGCAGAAATACTCAGCAGGTCAAGAAGTATCTGTGTGGAGAGTAACAGAGTTAACGCTGAAAATGAAACATTAATCCTATTTCGTTCTCCACTGATACTGTCTAACTGGCTGAGTATTTCATAAACAATATATTCTGCAGATGCTGGAAATCGAGAGCAACACACACAAGATGCTGGAGGAATTCAGCAGGTCCGGCAGCATCTATGGAAAGGAATAACAAGTCAGCATTTCAGGCTGACATTCATCAGGACTGGAAATGAAGGGAGAAGTCAACAATTTCATCAGGCTTCTGTCCACTTCTTTTCCAGTCTTGATAAGGGTCTCAGCTCGAAATGTTCACTCTTCCATCCTCTCTATAGATGTTGCCTGACCTACTGAATACCTCCAGCATTTTGAGTGTGTTGTTGAGTACTCCTAACATCACCTATTGCTATTTGAAATATCAATTCTTCAGTTTTTGCTCTTGAACCTATCTCTGCTGGGAACTGAAACAGATTCAAGATTCAATATTGCTTAATGTCATTTCCAGGACACTTGTAAAGGAGAACTAAATAATTGTTACTCCGGACTGTATGCAGCACAAAAAGAACAATAATTTTTAAAAACAATAAATATAAATACACAAGATAACTTATATACACAGACTGATTGTATTTCATAAAGTGATACTATAAGTACAAGAATATCTGTCCATGGTATGACTGACAGCAAAAGATAAAGTAATGGTGGAGTGATGGGTAAGTGGGTGGAGGTGTTGATCAGCCTTGCTGCTTGGGTAAAGTAACTGTTTTTGAGATTTGTGGTCCTGGCATAGTTGCAATGTGGCTTGCTCCCTGATGGGAGTGGGCCAAACAGAACAAGGGTAGGTAATGATAGACAAGATACAGATCATCAGAAGACGTTTGAGGAGCTGAATAGCTTACTCCTCTATCTAACTGTCGGGATTCCAGTGTAGGAATGGAAAGGAACAGAAATCATTTGTGACTTACCTGCTGTACTGGAGAGAAAGAAAAGCGTGATGTCTTCCAGTTTAACATTCACTCTGGAGAAACGAACCTTAGGTTCACTGTTGAAAACCAGATCCTCATGCATAGAGTCACATTCTATGATGACAGGGTTCTCTTTTGAAGGTGCCTCCTGACCTCCCTGTATCAAAGACAATACCTTTGACAGACACTGCACCGCCGTCTCCACAATCTCCACTTGTAGCTCACTTACTGTGCCGTCCAGGTGCAGAGTGTTGGTATATTCACTGGTTAGTGATGGAGCCTGGCTGTAACTCCCCTGGAGACAGAGGGGGGACAGGGAAAGAGTCAAAGTCCGTTTATGCACCCATCCCACACTCCCAGATACTACACCTATGACATACAGGGCACCCGTCCCACTAGTCACAGTGGATTACACCCCCAGTACTCTCCAGTGACTGTTTGGCACACCGTTTCATTCTACATTAACACGATCACATCCAGTCAAATGAATCACGTTCCCAAGCTCCCAAGCACCATGTCAGGTGACACTCTGCACCCACCAACCCCATGTGACTCCAATGAGACTAGGCAGTATAACAGGTCAGCACAGATTAGATGGGTTGAAGGGCATGTTTTCTGCTGTAGTGCTCCACGACTATGATAAATTTCCTGAGTTCAATTCCCACCACTACCTGTAAGGAGTTTGTACATTCTCCCTGTGACTGCGTGGGTTTCTCCGGGTGCTCTGGTTTCCTCCCACAGTCCAAAAATATACTGGTTGGTTGGTTAAGTGGTCATTGTAAATTGTCTCATAACTAGGCTAGGGTTAAATAGGTGGTCGCTGGGTGGCACAGCTCGTTGGGCTGGAAGGGCCTGTTCTCCGCTGTATTTCTAAATGAAATGAACTAAATTTCAATCTCAGTAGCCTATACTTCCTGTTATTGGGGAGACAGGCCCTGTAATTATTTTTTGAATTTATAATAATTTCATATGTTTGTACTGTATTGCTGCCATTAAGCAATTTGACACACAAATCAGTGATAATAAATCAATAAAAACACAAAATGCTGGCAGAACTCAGCAGGCCAGACAGCATCTATGGGAGGAGGGAGTAATAAATCAAATTCAGATTCATACACGGTAGGACACAGCCTGTCATTCCTCAGTCAAATGAAGATCATATCTCAGAGGTCTACATATACACTAGACCATGCTGTAGGCAAAATTTCAATTCCCCCATCCCTCTCCAGTCACTTGATGTGATCCCACCCGCCCTCTCTTACCTGCAGGTTCATCACATCCACGACAAGAACATCTCCCCACACGTGGGTGTTGGCTGGAGGAGGTGCTCTCAGTACTTGTGACCCCTCGCCTGCTCTCCACCAAAGGCTCTTCAGTGCCAGGTTCCCTCGCCAGTGTGACTTCAGGTGTTGGATGTCTGTGGGCACAATGAGGTTCAGTGTGTTACTGACCATACAGTAAATCCACTCCACCCCACAGGGCATGTCCTCCATCATATACCTCTCCTGTGAGGTTCAATGTGTAACTGACCATTAGGTAAGTGCACTCCACCCCCGACAGTGTCCTCCATCACGTACCTCTCCCACACTGCATCCAGGCTGCTTCAGACATGGAGCCCAGCATTTCTAACTCAAAGCAGAACTCAGACTCGGCACAATAAACCAGCATACCCCTACCATCCCTCTGAAAGAGTTCTCCTCCCCGAGTCAATAGACAATAGACAATAGGTGCAGAAGTAGACCATTCGGCCCCTCGAGTCTGCACCGCCATTCTGAGATCATGGCTGATCATTCACTATCAATACCCAGTCCCTGCCTTGTCCCCATATCCCTTGATTCCCCTATCCATCAGATATCTATCTAGCTCCTTCTTGAAAGCATCCAGAGAATTGGACTCCACCGTCTTCCGAGGCAGTGCATTCCACACCTCCACAACTCTCTGGGAGAAGAAGTTTTTCCTCAACTCTGTTTTAAATAACTGACCTCTTATTCTCAATCCATGCCCTCTGGTACTGGACTCTCCCAACATCTGGAACATATTTCCTGCCTCAATCCTATCAAATCCTTTAATTATCTTAAACGTTTCAATCAGATCCCCTCTCAATCTCCTCGATTCCAGTGTGTACAAGCCCAATCTCTCCAATCTCTCTGCGTAAGACAGCCCTGCCATCCCAGGAATCAACCTAGTGAATCTACGCTGCACTTCCTCAATTGCCAGAATGTCCTTCCTTAAACCTGGAGACCAAAACTATACACAATATTCCAGGTGTGGTCTCACCAGGGCCCTGTACAAATGCAAAAGGACATCCTTGCTCTTGTACTCAATTCCCCTTGTAATAAAGGCCAACATTCCATTTGCCCTCTTCACTGCCTGTTGCACTTGCTCATTCACCTTCATTGACTGATGAACTAGGATTCCTAGGTCTCTTTGCATTTCTCCCTTAACTAACTCTACACCGTTCAGACAATACTCTGCCCTCTTGTTCCTGCTTCCAAAGTGGATAACTTCACATTTATTCACATTGAATGACATCTGCCAAGTATCTGCCCACTCACCCAGCCTATCCAAGTCTCCCTGTATTCTCCTAACGTCCTCTTCGCATGTCACACTGCCACCCAGTTTAGTACCGTCAGGAAACTTACTGATATAGTTTTCAATGCCCTCATCTAAATCGTTGACATAAATCGTAAAGAGCTGTGGTCCCAATACAGAGCCCTGTGGTACCCCACTAGTCATCTCCAGCCAGTCCGAGAAACACCCATTCACTGCTACCCTTTGCTTTCTGCCAACCAGTTTTCTATCCATGTTGAAACCCTGCCCCCAATGCCATGAGCTCTGATTTTACTCACCAATCTCTTATGTGGCACCTTATCGAATGCCTTCTGAAAATCTAGGTACACTACATCCACTGGCTTACCCTCGTCTAACATCCTTGTTACACCCTCAAAAAACTCCAACAGATTAGTCAAGCATGATTTGCCCTTGGTAAATCCATGCTGGCTCGGCCTAATCCTATTACTGCCATCAAGATATGCCACTATTTCGTCCTTAATAATGGACTCAAGCATCTTCCCCACGACTGACGTTAGGCTAACAGGGCGATAGTTCTCCGTTTTCTCCTTCCCTCCCTTCTTGAAAAGTGGGATAACATTAGCCACTCTCCAATCTTCAGGAACTGATCCTGAATCTAAGGAACATTAGAAAATGATTACCAATGCATCCGCAATTTCCTGAGCCACCTCTTTTAGAACCCTCGGATGCAGACCATCTGGACCCGGGGATTTATTAGCCTTCAGTCCTATCAGTCTACTCATCACAGTTTCTTTCCTAATGTCAATCTGTTTCAATTCCTCTGATATCTTATGACCCTGGCCCATCCATACATCTGGGAGATTGCTTGTGTCCTCCCTGGTGAAGACAGATCTAAAGTACGCATTAAATTCTGTTGCCATTTCCCTGTTTCCCATAACAATTTCTCCCAATTCATTCTTCAAGGGGCCAACATTGTTCTTGACTATCTTCTTTCTCTTCACATAGCTAAAAAAGCTTTTGCTATCCCCTTTTATATTCCTGGCTAGACTGAGCTCATACCTGATTTTTTCTCTCCGTATTGCTTTTTTAGTTAAGATCTGCTGTTCCTTAAAACTTTCCCAATCATCTGTATTCCCACTCATCTTAGCCCTGTCATATTTCTTTTTCTTTAATGCTATACAATCTCTGACTTCCTTTGTCAACCACTGTGGCCCCTTCCCCCTCTTTGAATCCTTCCTTCTCATTGGAATGAACTGCTTTTGCATCTTTTGTATTATCCCCAAGAATATCTGCCATTGCTGATCCACTGTCTTTCCTGCCAGGGCATCTGCCCATTTAACTTTGGCCAGCTCTTCCCTCATGGCTCCGTAGTCTCCTTTATTTAATTGCAGCAATGACACCTCTGATCTGCCCTTATCCCTCTCAAATTGTAGATAAAAACTGAAATGTCCTGAAAATGTCTTTTTTACTATTTACTCAGCTTCCTTCTTAAGGAAAAAGCAAAAACCAGGACTGGCCCTCTTCTCATTACTACTATCAGGGAGGAGGTGCAGGAGTCTGAAGACACACATTCAACATTTTAGGAACAGCTTCTTCCTCTCCACCATCAGATTTCTGAACAGTCAATGAACCCATGAACACTACCTCACTATTTTGCTCTCTTTCTACACTACTCATTTAGTTTTATATTTCTTATTGCAACTTATTGTAATTTTTTTGCACTGTACTGCTGCCGCAAAGCAACAAATTTCATGACACATCAATGATAATAAACATGATTCTGCCAAAGGGAACTGAGACAGACAGAGACAGAGAAAATTAATATGCAAGAATGAAGTCATTTAATCAAATCAAGTGTATATGTGTTGTTCCATTTACAAAGTTTTCTATTCAGAATTTCTTTTGCTTCATTAACCTCAGGAGTTCCATCACTATGTTACATGTAAACATATCTACTAACACCATCACTGGTGGTAGGTGTAATTACAAGACAACTTTTTTTGGGGGTAAAAAGGAAAATAAAAAACTAACACTGGAAATCCAGAACAAGAACAGGAAATGCTGGAAATACTGTGAAGGTCAGGCAACATTCGTGGGAAGACAGCTAACATTTCAGATTGAAGAACTAGGAAGACAAATAAAATTTATAAATTTGCAGAAACCAACATGAGATGCTAGAGAAACTCAGCAGATAAGGCAGCATCAATGGTGAGGAATTGAACAGTCATGCTTCATGCCAAAACCTTCATCAGGACTTTATCAGATCACATCAGGATTTGCTCCCTCTATAGATGCTGCCTCACCCATTCAGTTCCTCCAACATTTTGTTTGTGTTACTCTGGACTTACAACATCTACAATCTCTCATATCTCCTTGTGAAGTTGAAGGGAGGGTGTGGGGAGAAGGCATGCCATTGATGGGGATTGATGCATTGATAATGGGGATAAACTCTCAGCAAGGTTATCTGTTCACTGAGTCAATGGGAGCAGTTAGACAGTGAGAACACAGACAAAAGAATGTAGGAGTTGTGAAATGCAGAGCCGGAGGACACATCCGGCAGGTCAGGCTGAGGACATCCTCCACTCAGAAAGAGCAAGCTGACCAATGCCACCGACGGATGACTGTTATAGACCAATAAATCAAGTTACATAGGCAGCTGCTGTTAGAAGTGAAGAGACAATTTACATGGTGAAGAGGATTCAATGGATGGTTCAAAGTAAACCTGATTAAGTAGTGCTTTTGATACACCAGTGATTAACTCTCACATTCTCTGCTAAGTACACAGGGCATGGCAAGGACAGCCACCTGTGCAAAGAGCTCTTGAGAAAGATAAGCTTGATAGTCACAAGTACATCTAAACATACAGTGAAATGCGTCATTTGTGTCACTGGCCAGCACAGTCCGAGAACGTGGTGAGGACAGCCCGCAAGTGTTGCCACACTTCTGGCAGCAGCACAGCATGCCCACAACTTACTGACTCTAACTTGTACATCTTTGAGGAGCCCAGAGTACCCAGAGGAAACCCACATGATTGTGGGGAAAACATACAAACTCCTTATAGACAGTAGTGGGAATTGAATACTGATGAGTGGTTAAAACGATTAAATTCTGAGATTAAATATCTCCTTCTGGAATGATGAGGCGGGTGTGGGGAAGCCAGGGCGGGTGGGGAGGGGAGGGGAGGGGAGGCCAAAGCAGGGAAGGTTAACCAATGAACTCATTCCTTATGAATTATTTTTACCTGCAATGACGGAGCTGACACCCAGTGCGAAGGCGGGAGTCTCAAAGAACTGGAGGGAGCCACTTACATTTGTCAGTGTACAGCTGAAAGTGAAGGGGATCTTGAGCTGAGGTATGGGCCTGATTAAAAACAGAATAAAACAAAGTGAAAGAGTGATCTTGTGGCATCGATTATAACAGATCTCAGCACACCAAACTGGCAAAGGTGTATTCAGCCTGGCTGGGTAACATTTGTGCCGATACAGTGGGTGACAAAAGGGAAAATGTAAGGAAGCCAGATTAATGTCAAAGGGAGAAATAGTCGGTGACAATAGGCTCTGGGGGAAAAGGGATTCTAAGGAATCATGTGAGGAAGTAGAATAACAGTAGATACAGTCAGTGACACAGGGTACTGGGAGAGGTGGGTAAATGACAGACAGCATGAGGATACTGGGTTAACGTCAGTCGATGTACGAGATGTGACACCCGGCACTAGGGGAGATGCGTTAGTCACTGACAGACAGTGTGAGGGAACTGGATATAGTCAGTGATACAGGGTACGGGGAGGGGGGAGGGGGGGAGATGAGTAACTGAAAGAGAGCATGAGGACACTGGGTTAATGTTAGTGGATGTACAAGATGTGACACCTGGCACTAGGGGAGATGCGTTAGTCACTGACAGTCAAAGTGAGGGAACTGGATTAACTTCAGGGGAGTTGGGATACAGTCAGTGAAAATATGTACTAGCATTGGAGAGGGTCCAGAGGAGGTTCACAAAAATGAACCTGGGAATGAAATGAAAAGTGAAAACATATGAGAAGTATTTGATGTCTCTAAGCCTGTACTCACTGGAGCTTAGAAGAATGATGGTGGATCTCATTGAAACCTACTGAATATTGAAAGGCTTAGATAGAGTGGATATGGAGATGTTTCTGATATTGGGGTAATCTAGGACCAGAGGGCACAGCCTCAATACTAGGATGGTGAATCTGTAGAATTTATTGCCAGATGTCTGTGGAAGCCAAATCATTGGGTTTCTTTCTTTCTTTTTAAATCTTTTTATTAATTTTAAACAAACATAAATGAAACATGAATACAAAGAGTTTGAGAGTACATAATTAATAGTTTAAATAGACATTCATATAATAATAAAAATATATAACCTCCCAAACTCATGACATTGATGAACAAAGAAATAAAAGGAAAAAAAAGACCCCAGAAAAAAAGAGGAAAAAAAAACAAAACACTAACCAACATGGGCCATTGAATAATGTTAAGTACATATACAGTAGTGCCAATAACTCCGAACCTCCATCCAAATAATTAAGGATAATATAAGTAAGGTTTAGAAAAAGACAATTTAACTCTTATGAAAATGTTGAATAAATGGTCAAGTTTCTTCAAATTTAACTGAAGGGTCAAAAACAACACTTCTAATTTTTTCTAAGCTCAAACAAGAAATGGTTTGAGAAAACCACTGAAATATAGTTGGAGGATTAATTTCTTTCCAACTCAATAGAATAGATCATCTAGCCATTAGTGTAACAAATGCAATCATTCGTCGAGATGAAGAGGATAGACAACTATTATCCACCATTGGTAAACCAAATATTGCAGTAAAAGGATGCGGTTGGATATTAATATTCAAAACTCTTGAAATAATGCTGAAAATATCTTTCCAGTAATTTTGTAAACAAGGGCAAGACCAAAACATATGGGTTAATGAGGCAACATCAAAATGACATCTGTCACAGGTTGAATTAACATAAGAATAAAATCGAGCAAGTTTATCCTTAGACATATGAGCTCTATGTACAACCTTAAATTGTATTAGAGCATGTTTAGCACAAATAGAGGATGAATTAACTAATAGTAACATTTTCTCCCATTGCTCAGTGGATATAAGACAATGAAGTTCTTCTTCCCATTCCTTAATTTTTTCTGATACATCTGGCTGTATATTCATAATCATATTATAAATGACAGCTACTAAACCCTTTTGACAAGGATTCAGAGCTAAAATTCTTTCCGTAATGTCCAATGGACCTAGTTTCGGAAAAGACTGTAACTCATTATACAAAAAATTTCTAACTTGCAAATATCTAAAAAAATGAGTTTTAGGTAAATTATATTTATTAGATAACTGTTCAAAGGACATAACGCTATCATCTAAAAACAAATCACGAAAACATGTTATACCTTTTGTTTTCCATTAAAAAAAGTTTGATCCATAAAGGAAGGCCGAAAAAAATAATTAGATACTATAGGGCATGATAGAATAAACTTATTCAAACCAAAAAATTTACGAAATTGAAACCAGATTCGCAATGTGTATTTGACTATAGGATTAGTTATTTGTTTATTCAATTTAGATAAAGAAAAAGGAAGGGAAGATCCTAAGATTGAAAACAACAAAAAGTCTTGTACAGATTTACATTCCAAATTTACCCATTGTGGGCAGGCAGCTGTAGTCAATTCTTGCGTCCAAAATATTAAATATCGTATATTAACTGCTCAATAATAAAATCTCAAGTTTGGCAAAGCCAAACCACCTTCCTTCTTAGGCTTCTGTAAATATTTTTTGCCTAGTCTAGGATTTTTATTCTGCCAAAGATAAGAAGATATTTTGGAGTCAATAATATCAAAAAAAGACTTAGGAATAAAAATTGGTAATGCTTGAAATAAATATAAGAATTTGGGTAATACCATCATCTTAATAGCATTAATTCTACCAACCAATGACAAAGATAGTGGAGACCACCTGGTAGCAAGTCGCTTAATCTGGTCAATTAAAGGTAAAAAGTTAGCTTTAAATAAATCTTTGTGTTTTTTAGTAATTTTAATACCTAAATAAGTAAAATAATCTGTAACAACCTTAAATGGTAAATGCTTATAAATTGAAACTTGCATATTTAATGGAAATAGTTCACTCTTGTTAAAATTCAATTTATAACCAGAAAAGTTACTAAACTGAGCAAACAAAGACAAAATAGCAGGAATAGATCTTTCAGGGTCAGAATCGTCAGCATATAATGATAACTTATACTTCCCCTCCCCACGAGTAATACCAAAAATATTAGGTGATTCACGAATAGCTATAGCCAAAGGTTCTAGAACGATGTCAAATAGTAAAGGACTTAAAGGACAACCTCGCCTTGTACCACGGAATAACTGAAAAAAAGGAGATCTTTGATTATTGGTAAAAACCGAAGCCAAGGGTTTATGGTATATTAATTTAATCCATGATATAAATTTTGAACTGAAATTAAAATGCTGCATTGTATTAAATAAATAAGGCCATTCAACTCTATCAGACGCTTTTTCAGCATCTAGAGAAATGACACATTCTGATATTTTGGGTGAGGAAGTGTAAATAATATTTATTAATTTTCTAATGTTAAAAGATGAAATCATTGGGTTTAATGGGCGTTCATGGGGACATACAATCAGTGACACTGGGCTCTGGAGTATGGGCAGTATGTCTCTGATTGACTGGGTCGTGCAAATTGATACAAACCTTCTGGCTGCAGTGCTTGGCTCTGCTGGACCGCTTGGCCACAAGGTCAGCCAATGTGAAAACTCAGAGTGCCGATAGTGAACGATGCATGTGTGGACGGTGACAGATGAAGAAATATCAATGCCTGTGATCTGAAAAGCAGAAAGGAATCACTCTCAGCCCATCATATGCAAACCATTTGTACATTGTGAATTTATGCAGTGTGAATGATATTCCAAGGAAGTATAGAAGAACAAACTGGGATCTCACTGAAACATCGAATATTGAAAGGTTTATTTCAGGGATTCCAAACCTTTCTTATCCCATGGATATCTACCATTAACCGAGGGGTCCGTGGACCTCAAGTTGGGAACCCATGGCCTAGACAGAATGCATGTGGGAAGGATGCTTCCTATAGTAGGGAAGTCTAGGGCCAGAGGGCATAGGCTCAGAATACGAGGACATCACTTTGGAACAGAGATGAGTAAGGATTTATTTCACCAGGGGAATTCATTGCCACAGACAGCTGGAAGGCCAAGTCACTGGGTATATTTAAAGCAGAGGTTGAGAGGTTCTTAATTAGTCAGGGAGTCAAAGGTAAGGCGGCGAGAGAATGGGGTTGAGTGAGATAATAAATCAATCAGCTATGATGGAATGTCAGAGCAGGCTCAATGGGCTGAATGGCCTAATTCTGCTCCTTATGTCTAACGGTCTTATGGTCACTCTGCAAGGAGTCAGTCCCCAATGAGCCACTGTCGGCACTGGCCATGGGTTAGCTTCTTGACTAAAGCAAGAAGTGCAGCAATACAAGTGGGCCTGAAGTATACCTGGGATTGCTCTTCTCAATCCTGACCAGGCTGCATTGAGAACAAGGGAAATAAATGAGCTGGGTTGTCAACACATTAAATACCTTGCTCAATCAGCAGGGTAGAACTTGTAAAGATCCACATCTGCACCAGAGGCCTCAATACCCATCGGGAATACAAATCCTAACTAACTTATTCTGGCTTCTTCCGCCCTTCCTTTCCAGTCCTGATGAAGGGTCTCAACCTGAAACATTGACTGTTTATTCGTCTCCATAGATGCTGCCTAATCTGCTGAGTTCCTCCAGCATTTTGTCCATGTTCAAGATTTCCAGCATCTGCAGTATCTCATGTCTAAACCTGGTGTCTAAAGGCCTTTGCCCCAGACAGTACCATCTCCGTGATTGTCACCACTCCCTGAGGACTCACCCAAAATTTTAATAATTTTACCACTGGCAGCTGTACCTTTAATTGCCTGGGTGTGTCTCACTCTCTCAAAGTAGAGACACAAGTGACGACCTGCTGGAATCTGCATCTAAAAATGAGTCATCAGAGAAACTCTGCAGGTCAGGCAGCATTTTTGGAGTGAAGTGAAAAGTCGATATTTTGCGTTGAGTTCCTGCAAGGCCAGTGTCTAGAGGTTGGGGGAGGGGTTAGGCACAGGCTAAAGTTGACAGTCTTTAAACCTATCCTATTTTACCACCAATACTTCACAAGAATCGACATCATTTGTTCATATTCCTGTGAGATGCCTCAGACCATGAGACACAGGAGCAGAATTAGACCATTTGGCCCAACCAGTCTGCTCTGCCATTCCATCATGGCTGTTTTATTTTCCTTCTCAGCCCCATTCTCCAGCCTTTTCCCTGTAACCTTTATTAATCATGAACCTATTAACCTCCCTTTTAAATTAACCCAATGATCTAGTCTCCACAGCCATCTGTGGCAATGAATTCCATAGATTCACCATCCTCTGGCTAAAGAAATTTCTCCTCAACTCTGTTCTTCTAATATGAGACTGCTCCCTCTGGTCTGAGACTCTCCCACTAGAGGAAAAAGAACTGCTAACCACTTTAATGTTATTGAAGCAAGTGCTCCTAGCATCAGGGAGGACTACGTAGAACACGTGCTAGGACCGCCAGACACAAAAACAGTCACTTTCCGCAAGCAGTAAGACTGATCAACACCTCCACCCACTAACCCACCCTGCAATACCCCTTATTTCATCATTTCCTGTCAGTCACCTTATATACAGACATGCCTGTACCTTTTGTCACTTTATGGCCATACAATCAATGTATTTAAGCTATCTTATGTATTTATATTTATTGTGGGGTTTTTAATTATTATAGTACTCTTTATCTTACAGTGTTTTTGTTGTGCTGCATCGGATCTAGAATAACAATTATTTTGTTCTCCTTTACACTAATGTACTGGAAAAGACATTAAACAATCTTGAACCTTGATAATGAATTTGGTGGATTTATAGGCAGTACACAGCCAGGTAGCCTCTCTAGAGAAAGAAAGAAGGTGCCTGCAGGTTCTTTCTGACATGCTGAATTTTTCCAGCATCTTGATTTTATTTCAGATTTTCTGAGGATTTTGAATTTTTATTCTTGGTCGATAAATCATACCACAAGCCACTATATCCACCTGAACTTACCTTGTTCTATTCTCCATCAACTTTGGCATCTTGGCTCTGAGCACAGTTGTGAGTCATAGCAAGAAACCACAGTCCATACCCTGGGATGGCTTCGCTGTTGAAGCCAAACGGAAATTAAGTTCAAAAGCCAAAAGGTAATGTTGCACCTCCATAGGGAGTATTGTGTTCAGTTCTGATCACTTCATTATAAGGATGTGGAAGCTTCAGAGGACGCGGAGGAGATTTACCAGGATGCTGCCTGGATTAGAGAGCATGTCTTATGAGGAAAGGTTGAACAACTAGGCCTTTTCTCTTTGGAGAGAAGGAGGATGAGAGGTGACTTCATAGAGGTGTACGAGATGATAAAAGGCATCAAATAAGTGGAATTTATTCACCTCTGAGCTCCATGGGTTGGCACCCTTTTGATAACCCATTTCTGCTCTGGGGAAAGTGCCTCTGGCTGTCCACTCTAATTTTAATGTCTTTGGAGGAAAGTATTGGGGGGGGGGGGGATGTCAGAGATAAATTATTCTTTTACATTGATAGTGTTAGGCCCATGGAACTCGCTACCAGGAGTGTTTGTAAAGGGCTTCACTCGCCTGTAGGGAGTTGCTGAGCTTGGCCAGGGTCACGATCCGCTGCCGACTCTGGGACAGGAGCAGTCCATCTGGGGGCATTAATGGTGAAAGTTCAAAGTTAACTTATTACTCATATCCTACCATATACTACATGAGATTCACTTTCTTGATGGCATTTACAGGAAAAATAAAGAAATACAATAGAATCTACAAAAAACATAAATAAACTAAGACTGAAAAACAACCAATGTACAAAAAAGATGACAAACTGAGAACATTAGTTGTAAAGAGTCCTTGAAAGCGAGCCTGTAGATTATGGAATCAGTTCAGAGTAGAGTTACAGAACATGAGTATAGCACAGTACAGGCCTTTCAGCCCAAGGTGACAGTGGAGACGTGACCTATTCTTCCCCTACTTATAACAAGGTGGTTTTAACAAGGCCCTTTTATAACAAGGTGCCCTTCAATCTAACCAAACAGCGATAAAGGCACCTCCTTTCTGACAGTGCTAACCTTCGAGATTCAGCTCAACGGTGACAGGAGGCAGCAAGAGATGAGGGATGGAGTGGTAAAAGTCATCCAGCGTGTAGTGGAAGCTCAACGACTTCAGGCTCCAGTGCAGGTGTCTGGGGGAAATGAGAACACCACATATCAGGGGGTGCACAGGAAACCCTGTTACAGACAGTAATGCTGCGACAATCCACGTAACTTCGGCTCGAATAAGTTCGCCTTGGCTGCAGAGACAAACTCCATTCTCAAGTAGAATGTCAGCGTTGACCAAGAAGCAGGGGCACGGACCTGGAGCTGGACGCATGAGCGTCCAGTGGGTGTTGGAGGGATGGAGGGGAGAAGTGCCGTTAGAAGGGTGGCGGAAAAGAAGCACCCCATCGTGGTAGAGGTGGCAGAGAGGGAGCACCTTGGGTGGGGGGAGAGGGAGTCATGCAGGAGCGGCAGCAGGGAGAGAGCAACGTGGAAGGGACAACTGGGGGCTGGGAAGGAGCAGCAGGGAGGGAATGCCAATGGAGAGGCAGCAGAATGCCATACTGTGGGAGGGGAGGTGGAGAGAAAGTACTATATTGTGGGAAAGGTGACAAGAAGGGAGTGCCACACTGCAGGAGGGATGGCAGGAGAGAGTGCTATGCTACAGGAGTGACAGTGAGGGCAGGGGCCCCATGCCATTGGAGGGGTGAAGGGGAAGGAGTTCTGTGGTTGGATCATAACCAAGTGAGCTCCATACTGTTACAGGGGCAGCAATGAGAAGGTGCTCCAATGCATCTGTACCTCTGCTGGCTGTTTAACAATAGCTTGACATTGGTATTCTCCATCTTCACGGAACCAACTTGTGGCAGGTACTTCATAAACCCAGGTCTATAAGGCAAAGCATCCACCTCCTTGGCACTTTCTGTAAAGAAGTGCAGGAAGCAAACCAGTGAACAGTGCATCAGGCTTTCTGCCAGTACACATACTGCAAGGTACACAGGAAGGCAATCAGTCCCTTAAGCCCATTCAATCATCCAATGTCCCCTGGTAACTCCCTCCTGCTTCTAACTATCCATGGGCTTCATTTCTTTTCATGCCCTCCTTAACAAAGTACCTTACCCATCTAAGATTTAAACCAATTAATTGAGTTATCACCATCTACTCTCTGTGGGAGGGAGTTCCATAACTATGTCACCCCTGATTTGTAGATGTGTTCCCTAACTTCTTGCCTGACAATTGGACTTCAATCTAATGTCATGCCCTACGTCTCAACTGTAAACAATTTCCATTTTGGACGGTATGGTAAAGTAGCAGTTAGCATAATGCTATTACAGTGCCAGCCGTTTCAATTCCCACCTTGGCCCCCCTCCCGCTTCAGCTTCTCCCCATCTCAGTCTCCTCCCAGGATCCACCTCACCTTTCCAGAAGGAAATTTTAATCTCAAGATTTAATCTTTTTAACCACCGATCAGGGCTCAATTCCTACCCCTGTCGGTGAGGAGTTCGTAGGTTCTTCCTGTGACCTCCAGGTTCTGCCGTTTCCTGCCACATTACAAAGATGTCTGAGTTAGGGTTAGTCAGTTGGGGAAATGCCACACTGGAGCTGGAAGCATGGCCACACTTGTGGCCTACCCCCAGTATATTCTCAGACTGTGTTGGTCATTGATGCAAATCACACATTTTACTGCATGTTTCGATGAACATGTGACAAATAAAGCTAACCTTTTAAAAAATTCTTTGTTGTGTGGGAAGTAATGGTCCAATATTATCACGTTGGGTGCAAGAACCCAAAGCCAGCAGTGGTTATCCATTCCTAACAATCCCTCAAGTGGGGAATGCAGATGAAAATGAATCACATTACTGAAGTCACATGTAGACCAGTACAGGTAAAGATGGCAGAGTTTATGTCCCAATAAGATTTCCTTTAAACAGTAAGCCAATGTGTTGTTATGTGTGTTTTATTTTATGTATTAACAGAGACTGTTTACCATATTTGATTTATTTAATTAATTTGAATTTTTTTCCTAGAACTGGGATTTGGACTCCTGCATCTACATTAAGATTGCAGAGCATGGGAAACCAGTCAGAGAGTCAATGCTAACCTGCATTCTGTATGAGTGCCCTGTGACCTTATTATATTTACCATGTCCCTAAACCCCAGAAACACTGGACTGCAAATTACCATTAGAATCTAAAGTAGAATACGCTCCATCTGATACCTCTTTGCCCTCTGTGCAATACTTTAAGAATACATTTCATTAGGAGTCAGAGAATTGGTTTGTTACTGAAGATACTGATCAACTTCTACAGATGCACCATGGAGAGCATTCTAATTGGTTGGATCACCCTCTGGTAATGAGGGGCCACTGCACAGGATTGGAAAAAGCTGCAAGGTTGTAAACTCAACCAGCTCCACCATGGGCACTAGCATCCCAAACATCGAGGACAACTTCAAAAGGTGATGCCTCAAAAAGGCAGCATCCATCATTAAGGACACCTGTCACCCAGGACATGCTACCTTCTCATTGCTACAATCAGGAAGGAAGTACAGGAGTGAGACACACACTCAGTATTTCAGGAACAGCTTCTTCCCATCTACCATCAGATTCCTCAATGGACAATGAACCTATGGAAACTACTTCAGTATTTTTCTTTCTTTTTGTTGAACTTCTTATAATATATTTAAATATCTTTTTGTAATTTATAGTTTTTTTTTATTATGCATTACAATGTACTGCTTTCGTAAGACAAGAAATTTCTGATTCCAAATCCATGGATTCAATGCTTCATAACTTAGTAGGTGAACCCACCATGGAAATTTTGTGAAACAGCTTACTAAGAGCTATATACATAACACTCCCCACCTACCTTCTCTCTCACCTGCCAGCTTGTACTCCTCCCAACAAGTTTTTATTTGGCTTCTGCCTCTTTCTTTTCCAGTTCTGATGAAGAGTCTCAGCCCGAAACCATGACTATTTATTCCTCTCCACAGATGCTACCAGACCTGCTGAGTTCCTCCAGCATTTTGTGTGTGTGACACACCACACACACCGCTCTACCTTCATCAATCTGTTTGTCACTTCCTTGAAAAACTGAGACTTGTGAGGCATGACCTGCCCCTCACAAACCATGCTGGCTATCCCTACTGAGACTATGCTTCTCCAAATACTCAGAAATCCTGCTCCTAAGAATCTTGCCTATTGCTGAGAGTAAGACTCACTGGGCTACGTTTCCCAGAGTTGTGCTCCAGAACAATATCTGCCACCCTCCAATCCTCTGATACTACTCCTGTGGCCAGGAAGGACAGAAAGATCATTGCCAGTGATGCAGCAGCTTCTTCCCTCACTTCCAGTACTAACCTGGAGTATATCCTATCTGTCCCCAGGGACTTTCCTATCCCAATGGTTTTGGGCCAACGAGGGACATTGTTTCTTAAACTGCCCACAAACCTCCCTTCCCACCCTATGGAGTTTCAAGATGGCTGGCTCCCTCTCACCTGCAGAGTCCGTGCTGGAACTTTCCTGCAAGACTCTGGGATGTGACAGTGCTTTTTGCAGTATGTGGGAACTGAAGAATCCCTCGTGGAGCTCGGTCTGTAGTGAGTCGATGACCAGCTCTGTGCTGAGCGCTTTCGGGCTGGGCAGGCTGATGTCCACAGTCACCACCAGGCTCAGTGACACGTTAGCCAGACAAAAATCCTCCTGCAGGCACAGTGAGACAATGTGGAATGCTGTTCATTGAGTTAATGTTATGCAAAAGCCCATTCTGCCTATCAGTTCCAAGCTTCAGCCCAGCAGAGAAAACACATCAGTCCCATTCTCTCACAAACACAAGAGATTCTGCAGATGCTGAAAATCTGGGCTTTAACCTGAGAGTGTCAACATTTTAGGTCAAAGTCCTGATGTACAGTCTTGGGCTGAAACGTCAACTGTTTATTCCACCCTATAGATGCTGAATTCCTCCAGCAGATGAGGTATTCACCAGAGTGGGACAGAAGCCACCTTCTGACTTACGAACTGATGGGGTAAGGTGGCAGTGATGTCCAACCCCCGAAGCGATCAGCAGCTCCCTCAATAATTGGGCAAGACAAGGATGGTCCCAGGAAGGTAGGTATGACATGTGTTGGGGTAATGGTTAAACTGCTGGACTAGAGCAGATTGATCAGGAGACAATGGTCCATATCTCACAGCAGTAACTAAATAAACTTGGAAACAACAACAATGAAACTAGTGGGATAGAACATAGAACAGTAAAGACCCTTCAGGCCACAATGTTATGCTAATCTTTTAACCTATTCTAAGATCAATCTAACCCTTCCCTCGCTCATAGCCCACCATTTTTCTATCATTTATTTGCATATCTAAGAGTCCCTTAAATGTCCCTAATGTATCTGCCTTTACCACCATCCCTAGCAGCACATCCTATGCACCCACCAGTCTCGGTGTAAAAAACCTGCCTCCGACACCCCCCCTATACTTTCCTCCAAACACTTCAAAATTATAACCCCTCGTATTAGCTGGCTGTCCCCTCTATCAATGCCTCTTATCATCTTGTGTACCTCTAATCATCCTTTACTCTAAACAGAAAAGCCCTAATAGACTATGGCTTCCTTACATTCTTACTTCTTCTGGAGTGGGTGACTCCAAAACCCAGTTTATTGTCACCTCAGGGGGACTAAGAAATGGACAATTAAACATAAGTGTTGCCTGCAATGTCTACACCGACACCTACCCTCATACCCAACTGCTGTTTCCACCAAGTTTCCCACGTGGTGAGGGGTTTCTTTGGGGAGTGTGGGTCTCTGACCCAGACACATTCTGAGTTTCCAGTGATTCAAGATTCAACTCCTTTCAACCCTACAACTCATGTTCTCAGTACTGTTTGCCTAGTTTGTCGTCTTTTGCACATTTTGCATCTTTATCTATTTATAGTTTTTGTGAATTCTACTGTATTTATTTTTTCCTGTAAATCCCTGCAGGAAAATGAATCTCATGGTAGTATGTGGTAAAATACATGTACTCTTAAAACAAATTTACTTTTAACTTTATACTTGACTACAGGACGGTATGGTTGCACAACGCGTTACAGCACTGGAGACTCGGAGTCGATTCCCACTGCTGCCTGTAAGGAGTTTGCATATACTCCCTGTGACTGCGTGCGTTTCCTCCCACAGTCCAAAGATGTACATAGGAAACTGTCCAATGGTTAGGCTGGGGGGGTGCAGGGCAGTGTGGCTTATAATGCTCTACACTGTATCTCAATAAATAAATAAGTAAAGGTGAATGGGTGATTTCATCATTCATCATCAATGACTTGTATCATTGAACAGAGAGTTAAATCCACAGATCAACTGTGGAATTATGAAATGTAATGGTTCACAGAATTAACACTGTAGTTCTAAATAGATCTCAAATATCTAATGAATATACACTTTGTTAATAAATTTACTTTGAACTTGAATGCCACTGAACTGAAAGCTTCTAACAAGCTGGGGTAAGGGCAGAGAGACGGAGCAGACAGTGGGTGGGGACAAGAGGGAAGTATGGAGGTAGAGAGGAAGGATAGACTAGAGAGAAAGAAAAATAGACTGAAAGAGAAAGAGGAGAGAAAGATGGAGAAAATGCAGGGACAGTGAACCCCTGGAACTCACCAGTTGGCTGCTCTTTATCATCTTGCTGTTCAGTTTCCTCACTGTGCTCTCGCACTTCATGCTGAAAAACAGGTTAATTCCTCACTTTACTCACAACCTTTTTAGCTGCCCTTACAGGCAGACTATTCCTCCTAGTTCATCAACAAGAGCCCTGCTTTTTTCACTGGCTGCTTGAGTGTTTGGGGCAGTGCTGCAGCTGGTGGTGTCGCTGTCTTATGGCACAGGCCAGGCACAAGGCTAGTCTTGAACTTGGATGCAGTCTGTGTGAAGTCTGCTTGTTCTCCTGCGACCGCTTTGGATTTCTCCCACATCCCAAAGACAATCAGGTCCGTAGATTAAGTGGCCGCTGCATGGTAGCATAACAGTTAGTGTAACGCTATTACAGTGCCAGCAAGCTGGGTTCAATCCCCCCCGCCCCCCGCTGTTTGTAAGGAGAGAATACCTTCTCCCTGTGAACTGCATTGGTTTTCTCCGGGCGCTCTGGTTTCCTCCCACGCTCCAGAGGTAATTGGTGACATGGGTGTAATTGGGCGGGGTGGGCTTGTTACCATGCTGTATCTCCAGATTTAAAAAGTGAGTCTGCTGTCAACTCAGTAAATTCTATTGGGTCTTACAATAGGACGGAGATGAAGCAACACTGCACCGGGGTCAAGCTTAAGTCCTCAAACTCCCTCTCGACAGGTCCAGGGCAGGAACTTGGAGGGTGCCTTCCACGGCCTGCTGAGGTCACCTAACAGCCCATGGAGGAGTGCACCAGGGTGAATCGCACACCGTCCCCTGCCTTTCCCTAGTCTGGCTAGGCTGACCAGTACTCACCTGCTGCCATTGCAGCTGAAGACAAGCATGCAGCTTGAGACTGCAACGTGCCACAGGGACTCCGGGATCCTGGCATTTAGGACCATCATGTTTATCGAGTAGATATGGAAGGAGAACAACTGTGGGGGGAGAAGTACATCTTTACTTAGGGCAGCAGAACACCTCCCTCACACCCCCACCCCTCCACATCACTACGTCAACCCCTCCTATGCCAGCGATGCTTATAACTGCCTACCTGTTGACATCCCCACTGTGAGCCACTCACCTGAGACAACATGCGCAGTACTGACGGTTGTGGGGTCCACGACCGCTTCTTCCTCGCACCCTCTCTGGGAATAGTCTCCGTCGGTCCCTGATTTGGAGTGGCACCTTGCAGGTCTGTCTGGAAGCGGACCTCTCCGACACAGACGCCAAGGTAGTGACTGCAACCCAGAATAGCTGAGTTGAAGACAGACCTCCTGGACAACAGATCCCAGCACTTTCCCAGTGATGGGTATAAGACATAGGAGCAGAATTAGGCCATTCAGCCCATTGAGTCTGCTCCACCACTCAAACATGACTGCTTTGCTTACCCTCTCAACCCCTTTTCTCCTGCCTTCTCCTTGTAACCTTTGAAGCCTATTGAATCAGGGACTACTTCTTTTAAAGGCTGTAATTGTACCCACACCTACCATTTCCTGTAGCAGCTCATTCATGTACCCAACACCCTCTATGTGAAAATGTTGCCCCTCATGTCCCCTTTAAATCTTTTCTCTCGCACCTTAAGCCTTTTATCTTCTGTTTTTAGACTCCTTTACCCTGTGAATATAAAGTTTATTGATACCCCTCATGATTTTATAAACTTCTGTAAGATTACCTTGCAACCTCCTTCAGTCAGGGAAGATAGTCCCAGCCTATCCAGTACCTCCTTATAGCTCAGGGTCCAAGTTCAGGAATAATTATTACCCTACAACCATCAGGCTCCTGAACCAGCATGGATAACTTCACTCACCTCAACAATGAACTGATTCTACAACCTACAGCCTCACTTTCAAGGACTCTACCACTCATGCTCTCAATATTATTTATTTCATATTTATTCATTGTTTGCATTTGCACAGTTTGTCTTCTTATGCCCATTTGTTCTTGCCTGTCTTTGTGTGTAGTTTTTTATTGATTCTATTGTGTTTCTTTGTACTTACTATGAAAGTCCAATAGAAAATGAATCTCAAGGTTGTATATGGAGACATGTACTGTCATAATAAACTTACTTTGAACTTTGAAGCTCTCCAGTCCTGGTAACATCCTTGTGAATCTTTTACACACTCTCTCTCTCTAGCTTAATCATATCCTTCCTATAGCTAGGCAAACAAAAAAGTGCTGTCTCAGCAATAACATGATGCCCAACTCCTATACTCTATGCTCTGTCCTGTCAACGCAGCCCCGGGGCAGAACTCTTCGAAACACCACCCTAGACCATAGAACAGTACTTTAAGGAGGAGGTGCGAGAGTACAGATCATAGGAAGCAGAAGGAAATGCAGAGAATGCTAAAGGAAGCATAAGAGATTCTGCAGATGTTGGAAATCCAGAGCAACACGCACAAAGTGTTGGAGGAACTCAGCAGGTCAGGCAGCATCTATGGAGGAGAATAAATGGTTGATGTTTCAAACCAAGACCCTTTATCAGCACTGTACATGTGCATTGAGTAAAATGGGAAAGCAGGTACAGGGAAGGAGCAGTGGTGTGAGACAGGGAAGTAAATGAGATGAGGAATAAAGAAGATCAGGATGCCTTTGAACTATTCACATTCCCTTCACTTTCCTCTTCCTATGTACAGACTTCCCTGCACCCACTTTCTTCAGCCCCTCCTCTCCTCAATATACATTTGGATGTTAAGTCAACACATGGTGTTATCTTTGTCTGTGTAATTCCACTCAAGATCAGCTGCATATGTTTTATTGATAAAAGAGTAAATTCATTTGGCTGAGTGTTTACATGGTGATCGGTGTGTGGATCTGAGCCTCTACCTGGCCTAGTGTGAGCCACAGGAAGCAGGAGAAGGCTGTGAGATTAGTCAACTTTCCACAGAGTGAGAGTACCTATGTGTAGGAGAGGGGCCAAGGGGAAGGGTGTGAAGGGTAGGACACAAGTGAATTTAGAATTAGACAGCGTGGAATTACATCCTTAAACCAATCATGTCCATGCTGTCCAGCTAGCATAAATTTACACTAAACCCAAACTGTTTTATTCCCCCTTCCTCCACCATGGAGATAGTTTGTTCTGTTCTGGCTGTCTCATTATACAAAGGATGTGGAAGCTTTAGGGAAGGTGCACAGGAGATTTACCAGGATCTGCCTGGATTAGAGCACATAAGGATAGGCTGAGCAAACTAGGGCTTTTCTCTTTGGTATGACGGATGGGAAGTCACTTGTTAGAGGGTATAAAATGATAAGAGGCATAGATTGAGTAGACAGCTAGAGATTTTGTCCCCAGGTTGAAAATGGTTAATGTGAGGGGGCATAATTTTAAGGAGTTTGCAGGAGATACCAGAGATTTTTTTTAATATAACGAGTGGTGGGTATATGGAACACACTATGAAGGGTGGTTGTAAAGGCAGATGCATTAGGGACACTTAAGAAACTTTTACATAGCCACATGGATGATAGAAAAATGGAGGGTTTTGTAGAAAGGAAAGGTTACATTGATCTTAGAGTAGGTTAAAAGGTCAGCATAACATTGTAAGCCAAGGGCCTGTACCGTTCTTTTCCACTAGTTTCATGGTTATTGCTTCCAGTTTATTTAGTTACTACCATGGGATATAGACCTGTCTCCTGATCAATCAAAAAGTTTGGCACATTGTGGGCTGAATGCCCTGTACTGTACAATGGTCTCATTCCCATCATATCTCCCAGATTTGTGGGAGTTGTCTACCATGACTACCCCAAGAATCACTGTAGGGGAAGACATGCCACTACAATCCTGGGACAAGATATAAACAGCTGGAGAAACACAGTGGACCAGGCAACAGATGTGCAGGCAGAGGGATGGGGGTAATTTTGAGTTGACATTAATCAGATCTGCTGAATTCCACCAGCAGTTTGATTTGTTTGCTCCAGATCCCAGCACCTGCAGTCTTTTGTGTCTGCTTAGAAGTTTGTGAAGATTCAGCATGCCATTGAAAACTTAGACAAATTTCAAAAGACATGTGGTGGACAGTATATTGACTGGCTGCATCGTGACTTGATATGGAAACATCAATGCCCTTGAATGGAAAATCCTACAAAAGTAGTGGATTCAACCCAGTCCATCATGGGTAAAGCCCTCCCTCCCATTGAGCACAGCTACAAAAATGCTGTCACAGGAAAACAGCATCCATCTCATCAGGGACCCACCCCTACCATCTAGGCCATGCTGTCTTCACACTGCTGCATTCAGGAAGAAGGTACAGGAGTCTCAGGACTCTACCAGGTTCACGAACAGTTATTACCCCTCAACCATCAGGCTCTTGAACTGGTGGGGATAACTTCGTGCAACTTCACTCACCCCAGCACTGAACTGTTCCCACAACCTATGGATTCACTCTCAAGGACTCTTCATCTCATGTTCTCAATATTTATTATAAATTTATTTATTATAATTTCTTTCTTTTTTGTATTTGTACAGCTTGTCCGCTTTTGCACACTGGTTGTTTGTTCTGTTGGGTGTGATCTTTCATTGATTCTACTGTGTTTCTTGTATTTACTGTGATTGCCCACAGGAAAATTAAAGTCAGGATTGCAAATGGTGACATATATGTACAGTACTTTGATAATAAATTCACTTTGAACTTGATCTTTGAAATACTGTACTGGATCTGAGAGGCCTGGATCTGCGACATGTTCAATTATTACCATGATTACTGGAAGCTCTGGAAGAGTATCAACAAGGTGATCCTGAACCCTACAGACTGTTGCAAAAATCCATCAGGTTCACTAACATACTTCATGAAAAACCCCACCATCCAGGCTATACTCCCTTCTTATCACCTTGACAAACATCTATAGATACACACTGGAAAGTATCCTAACTGCTTACATCATGGCATGCTCAGGAATGAAAAGTTACAGAGAGTGGTGGATACAGCCCAGTCCCCACCGTTCGGTATAGTTACATGGAGCGCTGCCAGAAGTAAGCAGCTTCCATCAAAGACCCCCACCATCCATGCCATGCCCTCTTCTCGCTACTACCATCAGGAAGGAGGCTGTCGAGCCAGTTAAACCCATTCTAACAGATTCCATACCAGCCGGTTCAGGAACCCCTCAATCATCAGGCTCTTGAACCAGCATGGATAACTTCACTCACCACATTTCTGAAATGATTCTACAGCCTACAAATTCACTTGTGAAAGATTCTTCACAACTGACGTTCTCAGATTTTTTTTACTTGCAGGTTTTCTCTTCTTTTGCACATTGGTTGCTTCTCAGTCTTTTTAAATTGTCTTTCTTTATTTTTCTGTGAATGTCTACAAGAAAATGAATCTCAACTAGTATATGGTGACATATCTGTACTTTGTTAATAAAGTTACCTTTAACATTTAATCTGCCATTCTTACCTAGAATGTTCAAGTTCAAAGTAATTTTATTATCAAAATACATGTAGTCTATACAACCCTCAGATTCATTTACCTGCAGTCATAGTAAATAGAATAAAGCACAACAGAATCAATGAAAATCTGCACACAATTTAGATGGACAAACAACCAATATGCAAAATAAAAACAAACTGCAAATACAAGCAATAATAATAATAAACAATAAAGATTGAGAACTCAAGCTATAAAATGCTTAAAAGTAAGTCTATACTGTAGATTGTGAAATCAGTTCAGTGTTGGGGAGAATAAAGTTCAGGAGCCTGGTGGTTGTAGGTTTATAACTGTTCGTGAACCGGCTGGGGTGGGACCTAAGGCTTCTGTTAGAATGGGTTTAACTGTGACTCTAGACCAGTTAATGTAGTTCACTACAACTTCCCCAAATTGGTCTGACCTACCTGTGGAACTCACAGAAAAATAGATTCCAACTTTTGGCACCTATCCCACTGGTATCGCCTACATCCCAGGATTATGGAGAGGAAAAGGTTGTGCCTGGAGGACGCATGCAGAGGAATACAATACTTACGGTAACTCATGGTTCAGCAGCTTGCAGGAGACCCAGACTTTGTCCACTTCCTACAATGAAGTGAAGGGTGTTACAGAGCAAGAATTACCGTCACTTTGTGGCAACAACACACATCAACACTGGGCGCATCGCGACATGCAGCGTCAGGACAACCAAACGCAACCTCACTCACACAGTCAGATTGTAGAAAGAGGAGAGTGAAAACCAGAGTAATGAGTAAATGAACATAGAGGAGAGTGTGTTCCATCTACGAACATTAATCAACAGTGTGGAGGGTGTAGAGATAAAATTCTTCCATGGTAAGAGCATTGACGATCTGCTGAGATCCAAGGTTCTAGGAAACCACTGCCTGAGGCCAGGAACCCATCAGGGTTTCCCACAGAGCACTGCTACTGTGGTGTGGAGGTGACAGAGAGGCAGCAGTCCTTAAGAGTACAGTCACACACGGTGCTCCTACACATTGTGAGATGAGCCCTCAGGCAAGTGGAGATCACCAGAGAGTGACCACACTTGGGATCAGCACTAACATTCTCACTCATCCACGCAGATGGTGATCAGACACATGACACAGTGAGAGGCAGAGTTCACACTCACCACGGTCCCTCCTGAGGAGATGGTGACACTGATATTATGCAGCGAGAGGAAGCCAACAGAGCCGATCTTGACGTCTGCCTTCAGCCAGTTGTGGATAAGCTGAGTAAAGATACGGGATAGCAGCCATCTGTAGGGTACATATGGGATTAGTTCCATCACACAGCAACAACGGGGACAAGTCACTCGCTGTACAACGCACGGGGTACGGTACTGGTGGGAATGGATCTGTCATTATGTAACTCCAGGCTACAGTACCAGTGGGGACGGGTCTGTCACGGTATAACACCGGGCTACAGTACTAGTGGGGACGGGTCTGTCACTGTATAATACCAGGGTACGGTACCAGTGGGGATGGGACTGTTACTGTATAACACCAGGGTACGGTACTGGTGGGGATGGGTCTGTAACTGTATAACACTGGGGTACAGTAATGGTGGGGATGGGTCTGTCACTGTATAACACCAGGGTACGGTACCAGTGGGGATGGGACTGTTACTGTATAACAGCAGGGTATGGTACCAGTGGGGATGGGACTGTTACTGTATAACACCAGGGTACGGTACCAGTGGGGATGGGACTGTTACTGTATAACACCAGGGTACGGTACCAGTGGGGATGGGTCTGTAACTGTATAATACCAGGGTATGGTACCAATGGGGATGGAACTGTAATTGTATAACTCTGGGGTACAGTACTGGTGGGGACGGGTCTGTCACTGTATAACACCAGGGTACGGTACTAGTGGGGATGAGTCCGTCATTATATAACACCGGGCTACAGTACCAGTGGGGATGGGTCTGTAACTGTATAACACCAGGGTACGGTACTGATAGGGATGGGTCTGTCACTGTATAACACCAGGGTATGGTACTGGTGGGGACGGGTCTGTCACTGTATAACACCAGGGTACGGTACCAGTGGGGATGGGTCTGTAACTGTACAACTCTGGGGTACAGTACCGGTGGGGACGGGTCTGTCACTTTATAACACCAGGGTACGGTACTGGTGGGGACGGGTCTGTCACTGTATAACACCAGGGTACGGTACCAGTGGGGATGGGTCTGTCATTATATAAAGCAAAATGTGTTAACGTTAACAACCAACACACCTCAGGATGTAATGGTGGCAGCCCACAAGTGTCCCCACACAATCCGTTGCCAACATAGCATGCCCACAATGTTCAGCAGAACAACACAGAACACAACAAACTATTAAACAACAAGCCCATGTTCTCCATCCCACCTACCACACACACACACACACACACAGTCCTCCAACTCCAGTACAGGCCTCTAGTCTCCGGTCTAAATGAGAAGACACCTACTTCACAGATTGTGACGAGCTTCTGCAGGGTGCTATAGAGACACAAGCCTTTACTTTACACAACATGCTTTTGCAATGTTAGAGCTGTTGCTCCCAGACTGAGAAGGTGGAGACAACCGACTGTGCAACTACCTGCCAAAGCCCAGTCGAGGAACCGTGGCCGTTTTCACGTGGGCAGCATTCAGAGAAGACCCAGGGAAACTGAACTGAGATACAGCCCAGGATACAACTGGAGATCTAAGCTCTCCTGTTCAATTTTATCAACTGCCCAGTCATCATGGATTGACCTTCACTACTGAGCAGGTCAGAAGGGCTCTGGGGAAACTGAGACAAAACAAAGCACGGGCACTGGATGGTGGGAACCCCAAGGTTCCACAGGAATGTGCTGCGTCTCCAGCGCATTTTCAACCTGGAAAACATCACGTGTGGTCCCTGTACCCAGGGGCCAACCTGAAGTCTTGGATGTCTACTGTCCAGTAGACCTGACCTCACACATCATGAAGACCTTACAGCAGCCTTTCTCAACCTTCTTGCCCTGAAAGAAACTTTGAAATAATTTTCAGGTCTCAGGGAACCCCTGCGTAAAAATTATTACATCTACAGCTCATGGTACATAGGCGTGACCAGTAAGTTGTAGATATAATAATCCAACAATAATTGTCAGTGCTCTTTTGAGTAGAGAATGAACTTTTAGCCAACCTTTCTTGGAAAAAAAAACAGGTAGTTAAGTTTAGCTTGCCTTTCTTGAAATTAATCTTTCTTTCCCTTTCATAGAACCATAGAACATTACAGCACAGTACAGGCCCTTCAGCCCTCCATGTTGTGCCAACCCATAAAATCCTTAAGAAATAAGTACTACCCCATAACCCTCTATTTTTCTTTCATCCATGTGCCTGTCCAAGAGGCTCTTAAATACCCCTAATGTTTTAGCCTCCACCACCATCCCTGGCAAGTCATTCCAGGCACTCACAACCCTCTGTGTAAAAAAACTTACCCTTGATGTTTCCGCTAAATTTCCCTCTCTTTATTTTGTACATATGCCCTCTGGTGTTTGCTATTGGTGCCCTGGGAAACAGATACTGACTATCCACCCTATCTATGCCTCTCATAATCTTGTAGACCTCTATCAAGTCCCCTCTCATTCTTCTACACTCCAAAGAGAAAAGTCCCAGCTCTGCTAACCTTGCTCAATATAACTTGTTCTCAAAATCAGGTAACATCCTGGTAAATCTCCTCTGCACCCTCTCCATAGCTTCCACATCTTTCCTGTAATGAGGTGACCAGAATTGAACACAATACTCCAAGTGCAGTCTCACCAGAGATTTGTAGAGTTGCAACATGACCTTTCTACTCTTGAACTCAATCCCCGTTAATAAAGCCTAGCATCCCATAGGCCTTCTTAACTACCCTATCAACCTGTGCAGCGACCTTGAGGGATGTATGGATTTGAACCCCAAGGTCCCTTTGTTCATTCTTAAGAAACTAACCATTAATCCTGTACTCAGTCTTCTGGTTTGTCCTTCCAAAATGCATCACCTCGCACTTATCCGGATTGAACTCCATCTGCGATTTTTCTGCCCAGCTCTGCAGCCTGTCTGTATCCTCTTGTAACCTTTGACAACCTGCAGCTCCATCCACAACTCCTCCAATCTTCATGTCATTTGCAAACTTAGTCACCCATCCTTCCGCCTTTACATCCAGGTCATTTATAAAAATCACAAACAGCAGGGGTCCCAGGACAGATCCCTGCGGCACTCCACTAGTTACCGAAATTGAGGCAGAATACTTTCCTTCCACAACTACCCTCTGCTTTCTTCCTTTAAGCCAATTTTTTTATTCAAACAGCCAAGGTTCCACTGATCCCATGCATGACCTTCTGGATGAGTCTCTCGTGAGGGACCTTGTCAAATGCTTGTTAAAGTGCATGTAGACCACATCCACTGCCCTACTCTCATCAATTCCTTTTGTTACCTCTTCAAAAAACTCAATCAGGCTCGTGAGGCACGATCTCCCGTTCAGAAAGCCATGTTGACTATCCATGAGTAGACTGCACTTCTCCAAATGCTCGTTGATCCTATCCTTAAGAAACCTTTCCAGTAGTTTGCAGACCACCGACATAAGACTCACCGGGTCTATATAGTTCCCAGGTTTCTATTACCTTTTTTAAACAAGGGGACTACATTTGACATTCTCCAGTCCTCCGGCATTTCTCCTGTAGCCAGAGGATTCAAAGATCATAGCTAATGCTCCAGCGACTCTTCTCTCAATCCCCACAACAACCTGGGATGTATCATATCCAGCCCTGGGGATTTATCAATCTTGATGTTTTTAAGAAGATCCAGCACTTCTTCCGTAATCTCCACATTGTTCAGCACATAGGCCTGCTCTATTTTGACCTCACCCTGATCAAGATCCTTTTCACTTGTGAATACTGAAGCAAAGTATTCATTTAGGACCTCCCCAACCTCCTCCGCCTCCAGGCACATGTTGCCCACTTTATCCTTTAACAGTCTCACCTTCGTTCTCATCATCCTCCTGCTCTTCACATACGCATAGAACGCCTTGGGGTTCTCCTTAATCCTACATGCCAAGACCTTCTCATACCCCCTACGAGCTCTCCTAAGTCCTTTCTTTAGCTCCTTCCTGTCTACGCTATATTTCTCATGAAACCCTCCTACTTCCTGCTTCTTATATCTAACATATGCTTCTTTTTTTCTCTTGACGAGTTGCCTCACGTGTTTCATCAGCCACAGTTCCCTTTTCCTACCATTTTTTCCTTGCTTCAGTGGGACAAACCTATCCTGAACCCAGCTCAAGTGGTCCCTAAACTTCTCCCACATCGCTTCTGTGCTTTCCCCTTTGAACATGTTTCCAATTTACTCTCACTAGTTCCTGCCTCATCCCTTCAAAGTTAGCCCTTCCCCAGTTAAGCACTTTACTATTTTGTCTGATTTTATCCCTTTCCATAGCTGTGCTGAAGCTAAGGGAGTTGTGGTCACTCTCACCAAAATGCTCCCCCACCAAGAGGTCTGTCACCTGACCAGGTTCATTACCCAGAACTAGATCCAGTATAGCCTCTCCTCTCGTCAGCCGGTCTTCATACTGTGTCAGGAATCTTTCTTGAACACACTTAACAAAATCATCCTCACCTATCCCCCTTGCACTCAGGAGGTGCCAGTCAATATGAGGGAAGTTGAAATCACCCACAACTACTACTACTACTACTAAAGTATTTTGTGCACCATTCTAAAATCTGCCTGTTTATCTGCTCCTTGGTATCCCAAGGGCTATTTGGGGGTCCATAGACTACTCCCAGCACAGTGATTGATCCCTTCCTATTTATGACTTCCACCCAGACCGACTCAGTGGACACTCCCTCCCTTTCTATAGCCGTGATACTATCCCTGACCAGCAATGCCACTCCCCACCTTTTCTACCTCCTATCCTATTCCTTTTAAAACACCTGTCATGATGTATCTAAGTAACTGAAAGACCTTGTACTTCCTTTTCTTTAGCTTTGGACAAATTTGCTGACATATCTAATGTAGCCCAGTTAAGCATTTTTCTAAGAGGAATTGATGATAATTTTAGCATCTTTGAAGAACTTAACGGTCTTCAGTCGCTTCATGGAAAAATAGGAGGATCAGACTTATTTGACAAAGTAAACTTTTGGCTAGAAAATCTACAACTAGATTCTAGTAAACTCATCAGTATTTGTACTGACAGAGAGCTATCAATGACAGGTAAAGCCGCTGGGACTACAACTTTGCTGCACTGTGAAAAACTTTAAATTTGCTGTATGTTATGTTATTGGTTGTGAAATGTGCAAATAAAATTAGACCAAGAGGATTAAATAGACAAGAATTCATCGAATATTGTGAAATATTAGATTTGGAATATGGCGATCACGTCCTTCGTTGTGAGGTGTGCTGGCTTTCTGGAGGGCAGATTCTGAGTAGATTTTGGAAACTGAAAAATACTGTTCATAATTTTCTAGAAGAGAAAAATGAGCTGCCTGAGGAAAGAGCCCTTTTATGTGATAACAACTGGCTATTTGATTTAGCATTTTTAGTTGATGTTACCAGCCATCTCAATGATCTAAATTTGAAGCTCCAGGGCAAGAACAAATTGTTTCCTAGCTTAATAAATGAAATCAATACATTCAAGATGAAGTTAAAACTGTTCATCTCTCAGTTAGAAAACGAGGATTTGAGCCAGATTCTGCGTTAAAAGAGCAGAGTGAATGTGCTGAAGATAATGACAATTTTATAAAATATATTGAAAAAATCAGGTTATTGCAAGAGTCATTTGAAAGTGATTTTGCTAAAGATGAAGACTGCATACTTGCATTTATAAACCCATTTTCACTTAGTGAACAAAAAATCATGAAGATGCCTAGTAACGCACAAATGGAACTTACTGACTTGAAAACAAATTCATTATTGAACATGAAATTTGATGAGCTTTCCTCAGTCCCAAATGCTTCTGATATGATAAATTTCTGGCGATCATTATCCTGTGAACATTATCCAGAACAAAGAAAATTTGCCCAGAATTATATATGTTGTTTTGGAACAACATACAGATGTGAACAAGCATTTTCAGCCATGAAATTGATTAAAAACAAAATGAGGTCGTGATTGATTCAAATTTGAAGAATTCTCTGCTGCTCTCAGTAACTAATTTAACTCCAAACATTAAAAGCTTGGCAAAATCAAAACTGTCTCAAAAATCTCATTAAGGTAAGTAATCTTTATCTTGTTTTTATATTAAATCAATATATCATGTAAAAATGCTAAATATGTCTATATTAACATACTTTTACAAGAATTGAATGGGGGCACAAGAGTTGTATAGCACATCTGAACTTATGTATGCAAAAATCGATGCATGGAATGTAAAAGGTTGGCCACCCTGATCTAGATGAACTAATATTCTCAACTTGGCCAGCTACAGTTTGCTTACAAAGCAAATCGCTCAGGTGAGGATGCAGTTAACCTGAGGCTTCATTAAATTCTTCAGCATTTGAACTCCCCCAACATCTATGTGATGATCTAGTTTGTGGACTTTAGCTCTGCCTTCAACGCTATTATTCTGAAGTTGCTCCACAGCAAGCTAGGCCAGATGGCTGTAAATACCAGTATCTGTCAGTGGATTACAGCTTCCTGACAGGAAGGAAGCAGTGTGTAAGGCTGGGCTTCTAATTATCCAATCCAATATCTAAAAGCACAGACTCTCAACAGGACTGTGTTCCTTCACACCTCCTGTCCTCTATACAAATGACTGTACCTCCACAGACAGATCCATTAAAACCCCAAAGTTCATGGATGATACAACTGTAGCTCGACAGTGGAAATTATCGTGTCTGGTGGAATTGTATGGCCAAGGATCTCACTGACTGACTTAGATAAATACTTCATTGAACCCAAAGGAGTTAGTGTCACATTTGCATTACAAGTGGACACGTATACAAATATTAGAAGTAAGAAAGAATAAATAATGTTACCTCAAACAGTCTAACGGGGGGGGGGGGTGCAGCATCACTTCCCCATGTAGATCCTAATGTCCGAGGGTAAGAATGACCTCATATTGCACTCTGGAGCAGTGCAGTTGACTTAGTCTATTACAAAAAGTGCTGCTCTGTTCAGCCAAGTGGGCATGCAGTGGGTGAGAAACATTGTCCAGAAATGCTAGGATTTTCCATAGTGTCCTTTGTTTATCACGGCTTCCAGTGTGTCCAGTTTGACTCCTAAGACAGAGCCAGCCTTTCTAATCAGTTTATTGAGCCTGTTGGCATCATCTGTGTTGATGTCATTGCCCCAGCACACCACTGTATAGAAGATTAATCTGGCAACAGCAGACTGGTTGAACATGTGAAGGAGAGGCCTGCATACTCCTAAGTGTCCTCAGGAAATAGAAATGATTTTTGGCCCTTCTTGTACACAGCCTCTGTGTTGGTGACCCACTTAAGAATGTCACTCAGATGCACCTCCAAGTTCTTGTAGGTCCTCACCACATCCACATCCTCACCATCAATGGTAATAGGGAACAGTGCAGGCTTAGTCTTCCTAAAGTCCATCACCATCTCTTTGGTCTTATTGATGTTGAGGTGCAGATGATTCAGCTTGCACCATTTGACAAAGTTCTCCACCAGGGGCTCTGTATTCATCCTCCCTTTATACACCCAACTATTGCTGAGTCATCAGAAAATTTCTGCAGATGACATGACTCTGTGTTGTATCTAAAGTCTGAGGTATACAGGGTAGACAGGAAGGAGCCAATGCAGTCCCCTATGAGGCCCCCGTGCTGCTTATAGCCATGTCTGACACACTGTTTTTATCAGATGCAATATTAGACCTCCTACTAGGAAATGAGTTAGGACAGGTGATGGGAGTGTGTGTAGGGGAACACTTTGGTTCCAGTGATCATAACGTCATTAGTTTCAACTTGGTCATGGATAAAGATAGATCTGGTCCTCGGGTTGAGGTTCTAAACTGGAAAAAGGCCAAATTTGAAGAAATGAGAAAGGATCTAAAAAGCGTGGATTGGAACAGGTTGTTCTCTGGCAAGGATGTCATTGGTAAGTGGGAAGCCTTCAAAGGAGAAATTTTGGGAGTGCAGAGTTTGTACGTTCCTGTCAGGATTAAAGGCAAAGTGAATAAGAATAAGGAACCTTGGTTCTCTAGAGATAATGGAACTGTGATAAAGAAGAGAGAGATGTATGACATGTATAGGAAACGGAGCAAATAAGGTACTTCAGGAGTATAAAAAGTGCAAAAAAAACTTAAGAAAGAAATCAGGAGGGCAGATATATATTTAAAATGTCAGTATCTACGGGTGAGGTGCCAGAGTATTGGAGGATAGCTCATGTTGTTCCATTGTTTAAAAAAGGCTCAAAAAGTAATCCGGGAAATTACAGGCTGGTAAGTTTGACGTTGGTAGTAGGTAAATTATTGGAAGGAGTACTAAGAGATAGGATCTACAAGTATTTAGATAGACAGGGATTTATTAGGGAGAGTCAACACAGCTTTGTGCGTGGTAGACCATGTTTAACAAATCTATTAGTTTTTTGAGGAGGTTACCGGGAAAGTGGATGAAGGGAAGGCAGTTGATGTCTACGTGGACTTCATTAAGGCCTTTGACAGGGTCCTGCATGGGAGGTTAGTTAGGAAGATTCAGTCACTAGGTATACATGGTGAGGTAGTAAATTGGATTAGACATTGGCTCAATGGGAGAACTCAGAGAGTGGTAGTGGAGGACTGCTTCTCTGAGTGGAGGCCTGTGACTAGTGGTTTGCCACAGGGACCAGTGCTGGGTCCGTTGTTATTTGGCATCCAGATCAATGATCTGGATGATAATGTGGTAAATTGGATCAGCAAATTTGCTGATAATACAAAGATTGGAGGTGTAGTGGACAGTGAAGGTTTTCAAAGCTTGCAGAGGGATCTGGACCAGCTGGAAAAAAGGGCTGAAAAATGGCAGATGGAGTTTAATACAGACAAGTGTGAGGTATTGCACTTTGGAAGGAAAATCCAAGGTAGAACATACAAGGTAAATGGTAGGGCACTGAGAAGTGCAGTAGAACAGAGGGATCTGGGAATACAGATACAAAATTCCCTAAAAGTGGTGTCACAGTTAGGAAGGGTAGTAAAAAAAACTTTTGGTACATTGGCCATTATAAATCAAAGTATTGAGTATAAGAGTTGGACTGTTATGGTGAGGTTGTTAAAGGCATTAGTGAGGCTGAATTTGGAGCATTGTGTGCAGTTTTGGTCACTGAATTACAGAAAGGATATTAATAAGGTTGAAAGAGTGCAGAAAAGGTTTATAAGGATATTGCTGGGACTGAGTTACAGAGAAAGGTTGAATAGGTTAGGACTTTATTACCTGGAGCATAGAAGAATGAGGGGAGATTTGATAGAGGTATATAAAATTATGATGGGTATAGATAGAGTGAATGCAAGCAGGCTTTTTCCACTGAGGCTAGGGGAGAAAAAAACCAGAGGACGTGGGTTAAGGGTGAAGTTTAAATGGGTTAAGTTTACATGGGTTAAGGGTGAAGGGGGAAAAGTTTAAAGGGAACTTTAGGGGGGGCTTCTTCACAGAGAGTGGTGGGAGTGTGGAATGAGCTGTCAGATGAAGTTGTAAATGAGGGCTCACTTTTAACATTTAAGAAAAACTTGGACAGATACATGGATGAGAGGGGTACAGAGGGATATGATCCAGGTGCAGGTCAGTGGGACAAGGCAGAAAAATGGTTCGGCACAGCCAAGAAGGGACAAAAGGCCTGTTTCTGTGCTGTAATGTTCTATGGTTCTGAAACCGCACTAACTGTGGTTAGGGAGTCTATTATCCAGGATACAATGGAAGTGCTAACCTGGTTTGAATTACATTTTGCAATGTTAGAGCTGTTGCTCCCAGACTGAGAGGGTGGAGACAACTGACTGCATCTACCTGCCAAAACCCAGTAGAGGAACCGTGGACAACATTCAGAGAAGACCCAGGGAAACTGAACTGAGATACAGCCCAGGATACAACTGGAGATATAAGCTCTCCAGTTCAATTACTCAGATAGATTGGTCAGGAAGAACCACTGGCCACGTTTCCATCAGACAATAATTTCCGCTGTCAAAGTGGGTAAAGCTCTGACTTTGGAATGACATTCAATTTTTCTCATCAGGAAAGTCACAGGCATCAGGGTCTAACGTGACTTCAGGAAAGCACAATCATAGCTTTTACCAAAGTCAGCATCAGAATGTCTCGTGGATAACTACAGCCACTATATATTCCTATTTTCCCTATCTTTTACCCTACAACTCCCAGATTCTAACAGGAAAAACGTGTGTTTCATACTGATTACCTATCAACGATATCAAACTAACTTTGACATTAACTCAAGGACACACCACAAATGTTTTATCAACAACAAGCAATTTAATGAGCAGCTTAAGCAATTTAATGAGTGGAGAGGTTTTGTGTGGAAATTCCATGCTTGGGGCTGGGGCAAGTGTAAGCATGAACAACAGCAATGAAGAGAATAAATTCAGGGGAAGGAATAGATTGCAATCAGAAATATGCAGAAACCTCAGACGGGTATAGACTAGAGGATGTTAAAGAGTTGAAATCACTTAGTATAGAACTGATAGGGACATATCACAGTGTAACTGAGGTACAGTCCCAGTGTGGACGAGTCTGTTGCTGCATAACTTCAGGGTGTGGTATAGTCACTGTGTAACACCAGAGTGCAGGACCATCGCCGTTTAACACCGGTGTGCAGGACTGTCGTTGTGTAACAGTGGAGTGCGATACTGGTGGGTTTGGGTCTATTACTGTATAACACTGGGGTGCAGTGTTGGTAGGTACAGGTCTGACACTATAGAACACCTTGGCACTGTAAAAGCAGGGATGGATCTGTCACTGTCCATTCAATGGCCGCTCTGTCAGGTATACCTAATTGTTAATGCAAATACCTAATCAGCCAATCATGTGATAACAAAATGCATAAAAGCAAGCAGACATGATCAAGAGGTTCAGCTGTTTTTGAGACTGGGGAAGAAATATGATCTAATTGACCATGGAATGATTTTTGGTGCCAGATGGGGAGGTTTGATCATCATAGAAACTGATCTCCTGGGACTTTCAGCACAACAGTCTCTCGAGTTTACAGAGAATAGTGTGAGAAAAAATCCCAGTGAGTGGCAGTGCTGTGGGTGAAACACCTTAACGAGAGGTCAGAGGAGACTGGCCAAATTGGTTCAAGCTGACAAGAGGACAACAGTAACTCAAATAACCATGCGTTACAACAGCAGTGTGCAGAAGAGCATCTCTGAAAGCACAACACGTCAAACTTTAAAGCAACAGCAGAAGACCACGAATGTACATATCGTGGCCACTTTATTAGGTACAGGCTGGTTAAGGCCTCTGTCGGTCTGAGTTGGCCATGGATTTTGTGCCCCAGCTGTCCAGATACACAAACGTGAGCAGTACAATATGGAGAGCAAGCTGTTGCCCATGTAACAAGATCCCCCTGTCTACACAACCGATGAACCCAAAGGAATGGCAGAACTGATACGGTTTGGTACCGGCAGTATCGCAGGAGTTGCCAGTCAGCATTGAATTCAATGTAGGACTGCCTTAAGGACTCCAGCTCCAGATTTTTCTCTCGGAGTTTACTCTGGAAGCCTTTCCCAAAGCAGAAGAGGTTTGAGAACAGAATTTTCCTTTGCTAGATGACCTGCCAACCATGGCTGACGAGCTCCATCTGCCCGAAGTGACTGGTTTTAAGGTGTCAGCAATCTGCCTTTGCTGGCTCTCCTGTCAGTAGAAACAGTTCCACCAGGTTTAGTAGCTAAGCCACATGTGAAGGTCAGGAGATGGACTGATAGTCAGAGACTATATGACAGCACACCACTGGGAGGATTTCATAGGTAGTGAGAGCTTATCCCCATTACTACCCTGGCTATAACAACCTTAAGGAACCTAGGGTCCCTAGGTACAGGAGGTAACAAGTAAAATGGCCACTGAGCATATAACACTGTTCAGACAGCAAGGGCTAGATGCTCCTCCTCCAGTCTCCTACATCTCATCTCACATAGCTCTATCAGGTCAGCCTGGCCTCTGCTCCAAGGAAAACAAGCCAGGCTTATCCAGTCTGAAATTGAAACTGATGTTGTCCAGTCCACTCAATGCCCCAGTGAACCGGCCTGTACGCTCTTCCACTGCATGGTGGCGTAGAGGTAAGTGCAATTGATTTACAATGCCAATGATCACTGACTGGGGTTCAATTCCCACTACTGTCTGTAAGGAGTTTGTACATTCTCCCTGACCATGTGGGTATCCTCCCACATTCCAAAGTTGTCCAGGTTGGGGTTGGTAAGTTGTGGGCATTCTATGTTGGCGCCAGAAACACGGCAAGATTTTCAGGCTGCCTCCAGCGCAAGCTCAGACTGTGTAGGTTGTTGACACAAAATTACGCATTTCACTGTATGTTTAATGTACATTTGACAAACAAAGCTAATCTTATCCTTCCATGACGTGGCAACCAGACCTGCACACAATACTGCAGGTATGGCAAACCAAAGCTTGAGGCTCCGTGGCAGATCTTAACTAGCACATCCACACACGCCAGCACAGGGATTCGTAGACCTAAGCCCAAGAGCAAGGTGCCCTAGGGCCCCACCCATTTACTGTAGATGCCCTAGCCTTGCCTGCCCTTCCAAATGCATCACAAGTTCAAGTTCATTGTCATCTGACTGTACATATATACAACCAACTTTCTTCCAGATCACAGTACATTCGTATACAATACATCACAAACCACACATAAAACAAAATATTACCACAAATTAGTTAATAGGATATAATTCAAAATGCATGTGAAGTGCACAGCACAGGCAAACTGTAAAGAGCTCTGTCCCAACGATGGAGACCTTCGTGGTGATAGGATATTCATTAGTCTCACAGCCTGGGGGAAGAAGCTGTTACCCAGTCTGACAGTCCTAGTCCTGATGCTCCTGTACCTCCTTCCTGGTGGCAGTGGGTCAAAGAGATTGTGGGATGGGTGGTGGGGATCCTCATCAGTGGAGGGCCCTAACACACTGCACTTCAGAGGAATAATTTTACAATGCTTTGCCCATTTTCTGGCTGATAGCCGCAGAGAACCTCACTTGCCATTCACAACACCACAACCTCCCGCCTCACCTCACAGGAGAACTGTTCGAGGGTTTGACTGTCGGTTCCCTCAACACAAACCCCAGGGTTCCCAGCGACGGGGAGCCGATGGGATTTGGAGGGATGTGGTGGTGGTGTGGGATGGGATGGAAGGGAGGGGAGCACAGCACGGGGACCAGAACCCTCTCCTTGACCAGCAGCTGTGGAAGAACAACCTGTACAGGGAACCTGCTGAATCAACCCCAGCTGAGTACAGCAAAAACATCATGGCTAATAAAATACTTCATAATTCTGCACAGTTCTTCACAATTCATCAGAAACTCACACCGCCAGCCCGTGCTCAGCAAGATCCCACAAAGTGCAAGATGACATCAGCAAGGTGAGTTAGGTTGGATGAACAAGGTGACCAAGGACACAGAGGAGAGGGAACTTCTACATTCACTGAGAGCTGATGGAGCTCCCCCCTCACCACCCCCCCCCCCCAAAGCTTGGAGCTCCCTTCTCATTTCCCTCCCGCAGTGAGGAGCTCCCTCCTCATCCCCCCTCCCACGGCAAGGAGCTCCCTCCTCACTGCCCTCTCCCACAGCGAGGAACTGCCTCCTCATCCCCCCTCCCACGGCGAGGAGCTCCCCTCTCACTGCCCCTTCCCACTGTGAGCTCCCTCCTCACTGCCCTCTCCCACGATGAGGAGCTCCCTCCTCACCACCCCTCCATGGCGAGGAGCTCCCTCCTCACCGCCCCTTCCCACTGTGAGGAGCTCCCTCTCCACCCCCTTCCACAGCAAGGAGCTCCCTCCTCGCTGCCCCTTCCCACCGTGAGGAGCTCCCTCCTCACCACCCCTTCATGGCGAGGAGCTCCCTCCTCACCGCCCCTTCCCACTGTGAGCTCCCTCACTGCCCTCTCCCACTGTGAAGAGCTCCCTCCTCACCACCCCTCCATGGCGAGGAGCTCCCTCCTCACCGCCCCTTCCCACTGTGAGCTCCCTCACCGCCCTCTCCCACTGTGAAGAGCTCCCTCCTCACCACCCCTCCATGGCGAGGAGCTCCCTCCTCCGCCCCTCCACTATGAGGAGCTCCCCCTCACCACCCTTCCACGGGAAGGAGCTCCCTCCTCACTACCCCTTCCCACTGTGAGGAGCTCCCTCCTCACTGCCCCTTCCCACTGTGAGGAGCTCCCCCCTCTGCCCTCTCCCACGGCGAGGGGCTCCCTCCTACAGTGAGGAGCTCCCTCCTCAGCGCCCCTCTAAGAATGACAAGCTCCCTCCTCAGCGGGGTGTGGCGCTCCCTCAGTACCAGTCCTCCAGCAGCACAGCGCTCCCTCACACTCCCCTTTCCCGGAGGAATTGCCCTCAGGACCTCCGCCTGCGCCGGGCCCCGCCCCTTCATTACCATAATTTATGCGGACTCACCGGATCAACGGCAGCAGCGCGAGCACGGCGACCACCAGCGCCAGGGCGCCAAACACCGGCACCATGGTCCCGGCCCGCTGGCAGGGTCAGGGGTCGCAACCCCGCCTGCCGGACGTGACGCAGGCAGCGCGCGGCCGCCGGAAGCGTCTCCCTCGGAGCCGAGCCAGGGACAACAGGAGAGCTGCCAGACAGGTACACAGGGGCGTGGCTAGACGGGACACATGGGCGGGGACAGCCCAGACCCTGGCCAGCTGGCCGAGCAAAATGATGTGATTGGGTCAACTAGTGCTCGATTGAATGGTGCAGCAGACTCGATGGACCGAATAGTCTAACTCTGTGCCTAAATAGACAATAGGTGCAGAAGTAGACCTTTCGGCCCTTCGAACCTGCACCGCCATTTTGATTTCATGGCTGATCATCTACTATCAATACCCGGTTCCTGCCTTGTCCCCATATCCCTTCATTCCCCTATCCATAAGATACCTATCTAGCTCCTTCTTGAAAGCATCCAGAGAATTGGCCTCCACTACCTTCCGGGGCAGTGCATTCCAGACACCCACAACTCTCTGGGAGAAGTTTTTCCTTAACTCTGTCTTAAATGACATACCCCTTATTCTCAAACCACGCCCTCTGGAACTGGACTCTCCCAGCATCTGGAATATATTTCCTGCTTCTATCTTGTCCAATCCCTTAATAATCTTATATGTTTCAATCGGATCCCCTCTCAATCTCCATAATTCCAGCGTGTACAAGCCCAGTCTCTCTAACCTCTCTGCTTAAGACAGTCCAGACATCCCAGGAATTAACCTCGTGAATCTAAGCTGCACTTCCTCTACAGCCAGGATGTCCTTCCTTAACCCTGGAGACCAAAACTGTACACAATACTCCAGGTGTGGTCTCACCAGGGCTCTGTACAAATGCAAGAGCATTTCCTTGCTCTTGTACTCAATTCACTTTGTAATAAAGGCCAACATTGCATTAGCCTTCTTCACTGCCAGCTGCACTTGCTCATTCACCTTCAGTGACTGATGAACAAGGATTCCTAGATCTGTTTGTATTTCTCCCTTACCTAACTCTACACCATTCAGATAATCTGCCTTCCTGTTCTTACTCCCAAAGTGGATAACCTCACACTTATTCACATTAAACGTCATCTGCCAAGTATCTGCCCACTCACCCAGCCTATCCAAGTCACCCTGAATTCTCCTAACATCCTCATCACATGTCACCCTGCCACCCAGCTTAGTATCATCAGCAAATTTGCTGATGTTATTTTCAATGCCTTCATCCAAATCGTTGACGTAAATTGTAAACAGCTGTGGTCCCAATACCGAGCCCTGTGGCACCCCACTAGTCACCACCTGCCATTCCGAGAAACACCCATTCACCGCTACCCTTTGCTTTCTATCTGCCAAACAGTTTTCTATCCATATCAATGTCTTCCCCCCCTCCCCCCCGATGACCTGAGCTTTGATTTTACCCACCAATCTCCTATGTGGGACCATATCAAATGCCTTCTGAAAATCGAGGTACGCTACATCCACTGGATCTCCCCCGTCTAACTTCCTGGTTACATCCTCGAAAAACTCCAACAGATTAGTCAAGCATGATTTACCCTTGGTAAATCCATGCTGGCTCGGCCCAATCCTATCACTGCTATCTAGATATGCCACTACTTCATCCTTAATAATGGACTCTAGCATCTTTCTCACCACCGATGTCAGGCTGACAGGTCGATAGTTCTCTGTTTTCTCGCTCCCTCCTTTCTTAAAAAGTGGGCTAATTGACTCATGGGCTGGGGTGCAGCAGAGAGGCGAAGGCTTTACCAATGTGGTAAATTGGCCCGTCCCTTCTGTTGGCCTCAGTTCCTGTGTCACTTCCCGAGCTCCGGTGGGGACAAGGCCCTTCAGTGGACTCCCAGCTGGTGGGACTGGCCGTGTTGTGGAGTGGAGGATGGGGCGTTTGTAAAGCCGAATCACTTCACACTGTACGGTGTGAAGCTTCTCGAGTGTTGTTGACGCTGCACACATCCAGGCGAGTGGAAAGTGTCCCTCCTCCCTCCTGAACCCAGTGTTTTCGCCTTTGGGGAGTGACGAGGGGAGATACGCCCGCACGATCTGGCCAACTCCCGTATCTGGTGTTTCCAATCAATCCAGAATCACGGAGATATACATCATGGGACTCCAGCCTCCTGTCAGAGAAAACATTTCAAACACAAACAGTAACGAAGCTGTAATGAAAATATCTTAAAGCGTACTTTGTTCTTTTGTGATTCAGCAGCAAGAGGTATCCACAAAAGCGGCCCTGTACACGTGCTGAAGGTTATAATAAATTAATTTATTGGTTACATCAAGAATAAAATACAGAAAGAAAGAAAAGTGATCAATAAAGTAGTGAAAGAGACAAAATAAAACTTATTGGCCTATCACTAAACCACAATGTACCATCAGATTTCTGAGCAGACCTCACCCGTGCTCTGTTTGAGTACTTATCTATATCTCGAATGGTCACTTACTAAATAGTAAACTGCTATGTACAAACAGCAAATAATAAACCTGATTCCGATGGAGTGAAGAGCAAGTGGCTGACAGGTTTTCTGACAGGGTGAGTAGAGTCTCTCTCACTCACCCCTCCCTCGCCTCCCACCTCACTCTCCCCTCTTCCTCTCACCCTCTTACCCCTTTTCCCTCTCTCCCCTTCTCTTTCTCCCTCCCTCCTTCTCTTTCTCCATCTCCACTAATCACAGCCCAGTCTAAGGGAAGATTCCCCTCCCCTTGCAAAAAGAAATTTGCCTCCAAGACCACTTACTCCGATATTTTCCAGGAAAATATATTTTTCTTGTTTAGGTTGCTTGTACTTTCTCAAACATTCCCGCACCCTAGACTAACACCATCTTAAGAGCAGAGAACATTACAGCACAGTACAGGCCCTTCGGCCCACAATGTTATGCTGACCTTATAATGTACTCTCAGATCAGTCTTACCCTTCCCTCCCTCATAGCCCTCCATTTTTCTGTCATCCATGTGCCTACCTGAGAGTTTCTTAAATGTCCCTAATATATCTGCCTCTACCACCCTCTCTATGTTAAAAAAAACCTACTTCTGACATCCCCTCCCCCATATTTTCCTCCAATCTCCTTAAAATGATGCCCCTACTGTTAGCCATTTCACTCTGGGAAACAGTCTGAGACAGGCCACTCAATCAATGTCTCTTATTGTCTTGTACCTCTTTTGTCTTCTAAACTTCCATTTTGTGTTACACATTTTAGCATATAAGCAAGGGCGAACCACCAGTGGCTCACTATAATTAAGAGACTATTAGGCAGGTATATGGAGGAATTTAAGGTGGGGGGGGGGGGTTATAAGGGAGGCAGGGTTTAAGGGTTGGCACAGCATTGTGGGCCAAAGGGCCTGTACTGTGCTGTATTGTTCTATAATCAAGCGCATGATGCCATCTCCAAGCAAGGAACAGTTCACCCTGAAGCATTTCTAACCATGGTCAGGGTCTGTGTGAAGAAATCCCTGCCCAATTACAATCAGCATTTAACCTGCAGCACTAGAGGTCCCAACACACGACACCACTGTTAGACTAAGATACGGAATGCCTCCCGTTCCAAGCCCCGACTGCATTTCAGGAAATCGGATCACTTGGTTATCGGTCTCCTGCCTGCACACCGGCAGAGCAAGTCCAGAGATTCGGACAGTAAGTAGGTGGCAGAGGATTGGCTACGGGATTGTTTCGGGTCACTGGACTGGACTCATCAGAGGATCTGAATGAATTCACCGTGGTTGTTACAGGCTTTAATAAAACAGTCACAGACGAGTGTGTCCCCACAAAATCATTCAGATCTTCCCCAATCAGGAGCCCTGGGTGAAGCAGGAGCTTCACAATCGGGGCCAGATCAGAGGCATTCAGCTCTGGAAAACAGGGAAGTTACAAGAAGTCCAGGTATGATCACCTGAAAGCCATTTGGCAATTCCAGACTAAACTTGAATCAGTGATGGATGTTTGACAGTTGTGACAGGGCTTGAATACTCTCACCTCTTGTATAGTTAAATCAAGTGACAAGGCGACAGCAGGGCTCCGCTTCCAGATGAGCTCAATGCATTCTATGTTCACTTTTGGCTGTAAAAACATGGAGGAACCATCTCAAGCTCCCCAGCCCCTGACCATCCGGTGATTTCAGTCTCTGAGGCCAGCATGAAAGCAGCCTTCAAGAGGGTGAACCCATGAAAAACATTCTGCCCAGACAGGGTACCTGGCCAAGTATTACAGACCCGTGCTGGAGTGTTCACTGAGATCTTTAACCCCTCGCTTCAGTAGGATGAGGTACCCACCTGCTTCAAGCAACCTCCAATCAAGAACAGCATGGTGACCTGCCTCACTGACTATTGTCCAGTGGCACTTACATCCACAGTGACAAAGATTGGTGATGAAACATGTCAACTCTTGTCTGAGAAGAGACTTGGATCCACTTAATTTTATCTACCAGAGCAACAGGTCCACAGCAGAGGGCATCTTGTTGGTTCTTCACTCAACCCTGGAACACCTGGACAGCAAAGATGCATATATCAGGGTGCTCTTTAACAGCTACAGCTCAGCGTTCAATACCATCATCCCCTCAAAACTAATCAATAAGCTCCAAGATCTTGACCTCAATACCTCCTTGTGCAACTGGATCCTCGATTTCCTCACTTGTAGACCCCAGTCTGATTGGCAACGACGTCTCCTCCACAATCACCCTCAGCACAGGTGCACCACCAGACTTTATGCCCAGCTCTCTGCTGTACCCACTTTACACTTAAGACTGTGAGGCTAAGGACAGCTCCAATGCCATATTCAACTTTGCTGATGACACCAGTCATAGGCTGAATCAAAGGTCATGACAAATCAACATATAGGAGAGAGACTGAAAATTTGGCTGAGTGCTGACACACAACAATGTCAGCAAGACCAAGGAGCTGATTATTGACTTCAGCAGAAGGAAACCAGAGGCCCATGAGCCAGTCCTCATCGGAGGACCAGAGGTGGAGAGGATCAGCAACTTTAAATTCCTCAGTGCTATTATTTCAGAGCACTGTCCTGGGCCCAGCATGTAAGGGCAATTATGAAAAAAGCATGTCAGTGCTTCCTCTTCGTTAGCAATTTGCAAAGATTCAGCACAACATCTAGAACTTTGACAAACTTCTATAGATGTGTGGTGGGGAGTATATTTACTGGCGCATCAGCCTGGTATGGGAACATCAATGCCCTTGAATAGAAAATCCTACAAAATGTAGTGGACACAGCCCAGTCCATCAGGAATAAAGCCCTCTCCATCACTGAGCACATCCACATGAAATGCTGTTGCAAGAAAGCAGCATCCATCATCAGGGACCCCCACCACCTAGGCTATGCTCTCTTCTCGGTGGTTCCATCAGGAAGGAGGTACAGGAGCCTCAGGATTCACACCACCAGGTTCAGGGACAGTTATTACCCCGCAACCATCAGGAAGGAGGTACAGGAGCCTCAGGATCCACACCACCAGGTTCAGAGACAGTTATTACCCCGCAACCATCAGGCTCCCGAACCAAGAAGGATAACTTCACTTGCCCCATCATTGAAATGTTCCCACAACCTATGGACTCACTTTCAAAGACCATTCATCTCATGCTTTCAATGTTTATTGTTTGTTCACACAGTTTGTTGACTTTTGCACACTGGTTGAACACCCCGTTGGTGTGGTCTTTCATTGATTCTGTTATGGTTATTAATTATTCTTTGCATTTATTGAGTATGCCCACAAGAAAACAAATCTCAGGGTAGTATATGGTGTCCTTTGATAATAAACTTACTTTTGAGTTTTGAATGGAACTCTTTCCTTTTCATATGCAGAGTCACACTTCCCCAGAGTGAGTCACAAACTGCATTCAATTTCACCAGTCCCGCTGAAGGGTTTCAGCCCGAAACGTCAACTGTACTTTTTTCCATAGATGCTGCCTGGCCTGCTGAGTTCCTCCAGCATTTTGTGTGTGTTGCTCCGATTTCCAGCATCTGCAGATTTTCTCGTTTGTGTTTTCGATTTCACCTTGACTTCTCCACAAGTTACCCTCTGGACATTGGGTGGGAAGGAGCTGGGAGGCAGATGTAGAAAGCTGCCCGCTGAACGAAACCCTGCCCAACTGGTTTCCTGTCAACTCTCTGTCCCAGCAGACCGAGTATAGAGGGAGGGAGGGAGATTTGGGCAGAGGTTCCCATAGTTTACCAACTTGAAGTGGGCTACCTCCCTGTGTTAAGTCCCACCCGCACCCCACTTCTCCCGGTGCTCATATCCCAAAGGCCTGCAGATTAGCCTGGAACTGGAGCTGGTGTACGGATACAGTTCAATAGGCAGGTCTGAATCACGTTTAGTGAGGGGGGAAGGGATTAGAGGCGAGGTGGTGGGGGGTATAACTTCCTTCTCCTGTGCATGCTTAAAAAAACAGTGCTAGCAGCTATGCTCTATTAAGAGTTTGAGGAGAGTTGGTCTGTCACCAAAGACTGGCAGATTTCCACAGATGTACTGTGGACAGCATTCTGACTGGCTGAATTACCGTCTGGTGTGGAGGGGCCACTGCACAGGATCAGAAAAAAGCTGCAAGAGTTGTAAACTCAGCCGGCTCCACCGTGGGTACCACCCTCCCCAGCATCCAGGACATCTTCAAAAGGCAATGCCTGAAAAAGTTGGCATCCATTATTAAGGACCCCACCTCCCCTCACCCAGGACATACCCTCTTCTCAAGTAAGTTACCAGGAAAGCTGATGAAGGCAAGGCAGTGGATGTTGCCTACATGGACTTTAGCACCTGACAAGGTCCCACATGGGAGGTTGGTGAAGAAGGTTCAGTCACGTGGCATTCAGGATGAGGTATAAATTGGATTAGACGTTGGTTTTGTGGGGGAAGCCAGAGAGTTGCCTCTCTGACTGGAGGCCTGTGACTGGTGTTGTGCCACAGTGTTGGGTGCTGGGTCCTTTGGTGTTTGTCATCTATATCAATGATCTGGATGATAATGTGGTTAACTGGATCAGCAGATGACACCAAGACTGGAGGTGCAGTGGACAAGGAGGAAGGGCATCATGGCTTGCGGAGGGATCTGGACCAGTCGTAAAAATGACAGATGGAATGTAATGCAGACAAATGCGGTTTTGCACTTCGGTAGGACAAACCAGGGTGGGTCTTACTGTGAGCGGTCGGGCACTGAGGAGTGTGGTAGAACAAAGGATCTGGGAACACAGGACTGTGATCTGTTGGAAGTGGTGTCACAAGTAGAGTTGTTATTTTGGCACTTTGACCTGCATAAGTCAATGTGTTGAGTACAGGACATGGGATGTTATGTTGAAGTTGTATAAGACCCGCACCCCGGTGTCACACAGTGACAGACACGTCCCAACCGGTACCGTACCCCGGTGTCACACAGTGACAGACACGTCCCCACCGGTACTGTACCCCGGTGTTACACAGTGACAGACCCGTCCCCACCGGTACCGTACCCCGGTGTCACACAGTGACAGACACGTCCCAACCGGTACCGTACCCCGGTGTCACATAGTGACAGACACGTCCCCACCGGTACTGTACCCCGGTGTCACACAGTGACAGACCCGTCCCCACCGGTACCGTACCCCGGTGTTACACAGTGACAGACCCGTCCCCACCGGTACCGTACCCCGGTGTCACACAGTGACAGACACGTCCCAACCGGTACCGTACCCCGGTGTCACATAGTGACAGACACGTCCCCACCGGTACTGTACCCCAGTGTTACACAGTGACAGACCCGTCCCCACCGGTACTGTACCCCGGTGTTACACAGTGACAGACCCGTCCCCACCGGTACCGCACCCCAGTGTCACACACTGACAGACCCGTCCCCACTGTACTGTACCTGTGTTATTAATGACAGACCTGTGTCCAACAGTGTTGTACCCTGGTGTGCCCTGATGTTCAGTCACTACCGATGTGTTGCCAGCCCCCAGGCTGTGGTGTAGTGTGGAATGTGAACATCTGGACAGTGACGACGTACACGTCAGGATGCCCCTTAGTAACTACGGCTCGGCATTCAATCCCATTGTCCCCTCAAAACTAATCAATAAGCTTCGACACGTGGGCCTCAATAGCTCCCTGTGCGATTGGATCCTCAATCTCTTCACCTGCAGACCCCAGTCAGTTCGGATCGGCAACAACATCTCCATCAGCACAGGTGCACAAGGCTGTGCGTCTAGACCCCTGCTCTACTCGCTTTATATTCACGACTGTGTGGCTAAGCACATCTCCAATGCCATATTCAAGTTTGCTGTCGATGGCCGATTTAAGGGTGGTAATGAATTGGAGAGATTGAGAATCTAACTGAGTGGTGCCATAACAACAGCTTCTCACTCAATATCAGCAAGACCAAGGAGCTGATTATTGACTTCAGGAGGAGGAACCGGGCAGGCGGGGAAATCAGAGGTGGAGGGGATCAGTAACGTTAATTTCCCCAATGTTAGAATTTCAGAGGACCTGTCCTGTCCTGTGCCCAGCACCTCTACTTTCTTAGAAATTTGTGAAGATGGCATGGCATCTAAAACTTTGACAAACTTCCATGCATGTGTGGCGGAGAGTATATTGACTGGTGGCTTCACAGCCTGGTATGGAAATGCCAATGTCCTTTGAACAGAAAATCCTGGATAAAGTAGTGGACACAGCCCAGTCCCACACCATCTACATGGAGAGGTCGCAGGAAAACAGCATCCATCATTATGACCCCCACCACCTAGATCATGAACTATTCTTGCTCCAGTCATCAGGAAGGTGGTACAGGAGCTTCAAGACTCACACCACAGGGTTCAGGAACAGTTATTACCACTTGTAACCAGAGGGGATAACTTCACTCACCCCATCGCTGACACGTTCCCACATCCTATGGACTCACTTTCAAGGACTTGTTCACGATATATTTATTGTTTGTTTATTTATTATTGTTTTGCTTTTTCCTTTGTATTTACTGTGAATGTCAGGGTTGTATAGGGTGATGTGATAAATTTACTTTGAGGGATGGAGATACGGGATACACCTTTGCTGACAACTCAGACAGAGCCTTGGACGAGGGAAAACAGAGTGAGGGGCAGGTGGGGGTAGGGAGAGGGGCATCAGGATGAGAGATTGAGAGAGGTAATGAGGGAGCAGGGGCAAGAGAACAAAGGGAGAGGTAATGGGTGATTGGGAGATTGCGACAGGGATGGAGGTGGAGAGTATTTCTGCCAGGGGGAGGAATGCATGTGTGCAGGGAAAGCAGAGAGAGGGAGTGAGGGACGGAGGCAGAGAGGTATGGAGGTTGAGGGAAGACATACACAGAATTAGGCCATTTGGCCCATCGAGTCTGCTCCACCATTTGGTCATAGCTGATCCATTTCCCTCTCAACCGCATTCTCCTGCCTCCTCACCATAACCTTTCACGCCCTGACTTATCAAGAATCTATGGATCTCTGATTTAAATATGCCCAATGATTTGGCCTTCACAACTGTATGTGGCAATGAATTTCACAGATTTGCCACTCTAGCTAAAGAAATTCCCTATCTCTGTTCTAAATTGACATTCCCCTGTTTCGAGTCTGTGCCCTCTGATCCTAGACTCTCTGCACCATAGGAAATATCTTCTCCAAATTCACTCTAGGCCTTTCGACATTCAACTCCCTCCCACACCGATGTCCCCATTCTTCTACATTCCAGTGAGTACAAGCCCAGAGCCATCAATCATTCCTCATACACGAAGCCTTTCATTCCCATGTTTTGAGAACCTCCTCTGAATGCTCTCTAATGTCACCACATCCTTTCTCAAATAAGGGGCCCAGAACTGCCCACAACACTGCAAGTGAGGCCCCACCCATGCCTTATACAGCCTCATTCTGTTTTTATATTCGTCCTCTCAAAATGAATGCTAACGATGCATTTGCCTTCCTCACCACTGGCTCAACCTGCAAATCAACCTTTAGGGAATCCTGCACAAGCACTCCCAAGTGCCTTTCCACCTCAGATTATTGGATTTTCTCCCTATTTAGAAAACAGTCTATGCTTTCATTTCTTCTGCCAAAGTGCCTGACCACACACTTCCTAACACTGTATTCCATCTGCCACTTCTTGTCAAAGGCCTTCTGAAAACCTGCATATACAACAGCCACCAATTCTCCTTTGTCTACCCTTCTTGTTATATCTTCAAAGAATTCCAACAGATATGTCAGGGAAGATTTTCCCTTGAGGAAACCATGCTGACTACAGCCCATTTTATCATGTGCCTCCAACTACCCTACAGCTCATCCTTAATTAATCAACTCCAACACTTTCCCAACCACTGAGGTCAGGCTAAATGGTTTATAATTTCCTTTTTTCTGCCTTTGTCCCTCGTTGAGGATGGAACGAGGGAAAGAGGGGGAGCGGGAGCAAGGGATGGAGGGGGAGATGGAGTGAGGGATGGAGGGGGAGCAGGAGTGTGGGATGAGGGGGAGACGGAGTGAGGGACGGGGAGAGAGCGAGGGATGGAGGGGTAGAGGTAGTGAGGGATGGAGAGGGAGCAGAAGTGAGGGACGGAGGGGAGTGGGAGCGAGGGATGGAGGGGGAGCAGGAGTGAGGGACGGAGGGGTAGAGGGTGTGAGGGATGGAGAGGGAGCAGAAGTGAGGGACAGAGGGGAGTGGGAGTGAGGGATGGAGGGGGAGCAGGAGTGAGGGACGGAGGGCTGACGGACAGATGGAGTGAGGGAATGTCCCATTGGTGGAGGGAGGGACTGAGGCAAGGGGAGTCCCTCATTCAGCCTGCCAGTCAAAGCTGGGGAAGAGCAGTGGGTAGGGGCTGGGTTGGGGCTGGTCTCCGGTGGGGATGCTGAACTCCACTGGTTGCCTGTGCAGCAGCTCAGGGTCAAAGGACAGCCCGCTGAAGAAACGTTGCTCACTGAAGGCGTCGAGGCGGTGCAGGCGGAGCCGAGGGTCGGGGCACAGCAACTGGGAGGAGAGAGGGGAGCAGACGGTGAGAGAAGGGAGGGGATGATCATCGGATCCACTACCCACCCCACACGTTACCCTCTCCACCCGCCAGCTCTCCCCTTCACTAGCTCCTCACACACCTCCGTCCACTGTCCCAACTCTCCCCTACCCCAAACCCCAACTCTCCACCCACCAATACCTCTCCTTCCCCATCTACCATCCTCCCCTGTCCTGTTCCTCCCCACTCCACACACACCTCCTCCTCCTCCAGCCCATCCCGTACGGGGCTGGAACCCGCTTTAAGCACCCTCCTCTCGAAGAACACTGCTTCAGTAAAGCAGCCAGCATAATCAATGCCCTCAGCCACCCGGACACTCTCTCTTCCCCTCTCCCACCGGGAAGATAAAAAAGCCTGAAAGCACGTCCCAGCAGGCTCAAGGACGGATTCTAGCCTGCTGCTGGAAGACTATTGAATGGTTCCCTAGTTACGTTAATATGGGACTCCTGACATCATCGTCCACCTCACTAAGGCCTTGCACCTTCCAGACAGGATTTGCCCTGGGGTTGAAATGTCCTATGCCAGAGGGCACGGATTTTAAAGTGAGAGGGGATAGGTTCAAAGGAAATGGGGGGGGCATTTTTTTGTTGTTACAGAGTGATGGATGCCTGGAATGTACTGCTGGGATGGTGGAGGAGGCAGATACGGCAGAGGTGCTCAGGAAGCCCTGCAGGAAATGAAAGGATATGGACCTTGTGTAGGCAAAGGGATTAGTTCAGTTGGGTATTTGATTACTGATCAACACTGTGGGGCAAAGGGACTGTTCCTGTCCTGTACTGTTCCATGTTGTTATTGTTTGTGGCCACTGCACTTTGTCTGTAACTGCAACACTTCATTCTGCAATCCGTTAATCCTTTTCTACTACCTCCACAACAGAATGATAATTGACGTGGTGTGTGCTCCGGGCTCTGTAGCTCACGTCACGATGTGTTTCTGGTCACTCCTTTTTTATTGCTACTCTGATCGGGGCGGACTGGCTCTGCGGCCTGCAGTCAATGAATAACACCGTGCTAAACCAAACTGAACATTCCCGGACTGTTTCAAGGACTCTGCGGTTCGATGTTTTATATTCTGCGTGTTCCTCACTTGTTTTTTGCCATTCTGCACAATTCGCTCGTTTTATTACGTGTTGGGTGTTATTATCTTTTCTTTGAATGGGTTCCATGGGGTTTATTTGTTTTGTGACTCTCTGTGGGAAGACAAATCTCAGGGTTGTACACTGCATAATAAAGGTACCGTGAATGTTCGAATCTGGATACAAGTAAAACCTACTCTCTGTACGTGTGACAATAATGCAACTATTATTTGCTCCAAGCGGGGGTGGGGGGGGGGCAGAGAATCGTAAACACCAGAGATTCTGCAGATGCTGTAAATCTTGAGTTCACACAGAATACCGAAGGAACTCAGCAAGTCAGGCAGAGCCTATGGAAATGAATAAACAGTCAATGTTTCAGAGCTCCTGCAGAGTCTCCGCCTGAAACATCAACTGTTTATTCCTGGGGGGGGGGGGGCGGGGGTCACCGATTCCAGTTCACACGCCCTGGCACGGATTGGTGAGTAGTTCCTATCCCCATCTGGTGAGCCCACGGGATAGCGTCCAAGCTGCTCACCCCCCCCCCCCCCCCGGACGGTACACACACCAGCGATGCCCCCCCACCCCACTCCCACCCAGGGGACTCTAAAGATGGGGATGTATAGCAGTGTAACACTATTAGTGTCAGGAACCTGCCGCTGCCATTCTCCCTGTGACCGTGTGGGATTTCTCCCACATACCTTATGGGTGTAACTGAGTGGCAAAGGCTCGTTGGACTGAAGGACC